>NC_057716.1:71749133-71815011 GCF_004010195.1 Chiloscyllium plagiosum | reverse complement strand
GGGGGGAAGGGGAGTGGGATGAGAGGGAGGGGTGGAGTGGGAAGGAGATAGAAAGAAGGAATAAAGTAGACATACACATACACTGCCAATCCTTTCCGAGATCAGAAGGCTTTTGTTCAGCCAACCAGGAGCCAGTTGGTTGGTTGGCCTGGTCATTCCAGAACTAGTCACCACTCCATAAACCAATTAAATACTTGTAGCCAATCTCATTTGGTTCACAGATCCCCCATCCTGCAGTCTTCCCCACTATTTGAACAAAGCAGCTTGATAAGCGTGCCTTACAATGAATTTCAGTAACCTGCTTTTTTTTGAAAAGGTGCAACAATTCCTTATGCAATCCTTGGTTTGATAACTGTCCTTTTCCCATTACAGTCCACAATGAAAAGCGAAGAAACAAAAAAAAATGCTGTCTTTGCAGTGGCATTGCACCCTGAGCGCTGATTCTGCCTGTGTAGAGTTGATAGTGAATTCTGGACCCACCAAGATGCTCCAACACAATTGTTTACTGATCACATGACACAGCCAGCTTGCTCTTCTGAAAAATCTAATGAGCTCATGTGGGTTGTAAATGCACCTTCATATAACATTTCCTGCCAAACTCATTGAAAAAAAACTATAGAGGCACTAGTCAGACGACAGCTAGAATACTTTAAAGAGTCTTCGGCTCCTTATCTAAGGAAAAATATAATGACATGGGAGGCAGTTCAGATAAAATTCAGCAGGCTGACACTAGTTAAGGTGGGACTGTCTTTTAAGGAGACGTTGAGCAGGATGGGCCTATACGCAATGGAATTTAAAAGAATGCAAGAACACTATCATGAAACATACAAGATTCTTAGGGGGCTGGACAGGGTAGATGCAGAGAGGTTGTTTTTCCTTTGATGAGAAGGAAGGCCTAGTCAGTGACACTCACGTTCTGCAAATGGATAAATAAAATGTCTCAGACCAGAAGGCATAACCACAGAATATGGGGTCACCCATTTAAGACAGAGCTGAGGAAGAATTTCTTCTCTTGGAGGGAGGTGAATCTGTGGAATTCTTTACTGCAAAGGCTGTTGAAGCTTGATCTTTAAGCAAATTCAAGGCCAAGACAGCTTTTTAAATCAGTAAGGGAATCAAGGGTTATATAATAACTGGCTTTTCTTCAAACCTGTCAAGAACTTAGTAATTTTTCTAGCAAGCCTAGCCAAATATTCAATAGCTCTCAACCTTCCACTAATAGAAAATGTCTATCTGCTTTGATTAAATCCCTTCATGATCTGTCAATCTCCTCTCAACCATCGGTTCTCCAAGAACATCCCCACCATCGCAATGGTCTGTAATCATAACCCAGATCCGAAAGTCCAAAAATAAGGGTTGAACCCACAAACCTTTAATTCAGATTTAATCCAAATTCAGAGTTTCCAATATAAAAAACCCACAAGGAATAGCAGTAGTGGGGCATCTAACCCATTGATCTTGCTCCATTATTGAATCTGATCACAGCTGATTTCAAGTTTCAACTCCACTTTCATGATGCCCACATTTCCACATCCCTTGATTTCCCAAAACATCAAAAACACGTCTTTTTCATCATTCAATATATGCAACAATGCCTGAGTCAATGCCCTCTTGCTCCTTTCTATATTCCACCGCAATGGAAAACAATCACTCAGATTCCATCCTTTCATGTCCCTCTGAATGTGTGAAATGTGATCACCTTACATTCTTCTAAATGCCAGAGTATAAGCTCAATTTATGGAGGTTCTCATGCCAAAAGCAATCTAGTGAACTCTTCATCTTTACTGTGTCTAGTTCACAGAAGTCCATTTTATTGCACAGATTTACATTGTAAAAATATTTTTCAGTTTACATTTCATGATGATTAAGGTAATACAGTTTCGTCAACAAGTGATGCTTGACTATCTTTTGTAAGAACAGCCAATTCTTAAAGTTATTTTATCATTCACATTGAGATTGAGTTATGATCTTCAAAAATCTAAGCTACAATAATTGTGTGTGTAAATAAAACAGAAAGCACTGGAAATACTCAGGAGGTGTGACATCCTCTATGCAGAGATTACTTTTTGCTATCCTTCCATTAAGGTGATACTTCAACACTTCTTTCACTAAGTATAATGTAAAATAAAGCGTATTTTTAACGGAACAAATTGAAATCCTGAGCTTTTCATTTGATTGGTGAAGCGAATTAGTCTGGGCCAAGGTCAGCAGTCAGATCTGGGAAGTGGGGCAGCACGGTGGCTCAGTGATTAGCACTGCTGCCTCACAACATTAGGGTCTCAGGTTCGATTCCAGCCTTGGGCGACTGTCTATGTTGAGTTTGCACATTCTCCCAGTGTCTGCATGGGTTTCCTCTGGGTGCTCTGGTTTCCTCCCACAGTCCAAAGATGTGCAGGTCAGGTGAATTGGCCGTGTTCAATCGCCCATAGTGTTAGGTGCATTAGTCAGAAGGGAAATGGGTCTGGGTGGGTTACTCTTCGGAGAGTTGGTGTGGACTTGTTGGGCTGAAGGGCCTGCTTCCACACTGTAGGGAATCTAAAAAAAAATCTAAAACTGTGATGGTCCCCTGAGAGAAACAGTTCTCTACAGATAATACATGCACCTGGTATTTAAGCATTAAATTCACAACAAAACTCCAGAAATGGCAGTAAGGAAACTTGTACACATTTCTGATTGACACTTCTACTGCATGTTACATTAGGAAAGGGGAAGATGTAAATGTGCAGGGTATCAGCTCATTGCATGTGGAAATTAATTGTTATGGCCCCAATTTCAGGATTCCTAAGCAGTTTGAACTAAATGCAACCAAATCTTGAGACCACTTATGACCTGCCAAGTGAGTTTTTCTCATTTCCTTACTTGTGTAGTTGAATAGTTTTGGAGCTGTCCTGCCAACCTCATATTCAAAGACCATTTGTCTCCAGTCCTGAGTTCTTACCCTTCTCCACTCCTGGCTTCCTAGCCTTCCACTGATCTGCGTCCTCTCCATACACCCTGGTCTCCCCTTACAACTGACATTGGCCTGCACAGAAGCTTTGCCATTCAGATACATACCAAGAACATACGCATCAGAAATTCTAGTCAGGGATGTTTTAGAAACTCAGATTTACAATTAATTATTTTAAAAACATTTCTCATTGCAATTGAGAAATTTAGCCCAAAAGTAAGCTTTATTGTGTCTTCTTCTGAACAAAGGCAGCAGGTTGTCTTTCTTGCTCTTACATCTATAGGGATTCCACTCTCAATACAGCAGACAAAGATAACATTTGGCAGATACTTGGGGTTCTACAACAGTACCCCATTTGATGTCTCGGAAACTTCAGTAAATTTCTCATCACTCATTGATCCAGCTTTTTTATTCCCGAATTATAAAAGTGAATTTGAAATTCAGGTCCCACATCAATTTTTAGTACTAAATGTTGGCTACAAAAGGACTTGTTTTCACCCTTTTGCCTGAAATCTACTTCTTCCTCCAAAGCTATGGTGCCATGTTATAGGATCAGAGAGATGTACAGCACGGAAACAGACCCTTCAGTCCAATGCATCCATGCTGACCAGATATCCTAACCTAATTTAGTCCCATTTGCCAGCACTTGGCCCATATCCCTTTGAACCCTTCCTATCCAAATGCCTTTTAAAAGTCCTTATTGTACCAACCTTCACCACTTCCTCTGCCAGCTCATTCCATAAATGCACCAACCGGTGTGAAAAAAATTGCCCCTTAGGTCCCTTTTAAATCTTGCCCCTCTCACCTTAAACCTATCTCCTCTAGTTTGGACTTCCCCACCTCAGAGAAAACACCTCGGCTATTCACCTTACCGAGATCGTTCATGCTGATCCAATAAAATTCAAATGCTTAGTGTTACAACTCCTTGCAGCTGGTGCAGTAACTGCAGTTCTTTGCAAATTAAATAGTGTGTGGTGCATTTCTGGTGGACTAGCATGAAAACAGGGATTCAAAAGCCATAATGCAAGACAACAATAATAACAAGGTCAACAAGGTAGCAGAACATAACTTACAAATAAAATATTAGTCCAAGAGTTAAGGATCAATGTTCATTGAAGACCAGATTGTCCTCATAATACAGGTAATTTTGTTAAAACGCATATTTTGTCAAAATGCATATTTTGTCAACATGAATTCGCTGTAATGCAACTGACTAATTGGAGATGCTATACTACAGTGCAAACCTTTAAAACATTTGTTGGCAGTAATGCAATTACTGCACCAATAAGCACTGTTTCCAAAGCGCAATTTTTCTAGTATGCAGGGTTGCACAAGAACGCAACGATTGTGTTATAGAAGAACTGACTGTATAGGTAAGCAATATAAAATCTAAAGAGGCCACAAAGCATGTAATTTGTTGAAGGAACAATTGAAATGGTTATGCAATTTAAGGATATAACTAAATCACAGTAAGCCCTTGTGTGACCTCTAAGACTGTATAAAATTGCACGCTGTGCAGGCTCAAATGGGTGGGCACAATATGGCACAGTTTCCCTATCTCTGAGCCAGAAGGCAAAGGTTCAAGTCTCATCTACTCCAAAAGCAACTCCCAACAGTTGATTTGAAAATACTCATAAGGAAAACTCAAACTGTTTCTAAAGAAAAAAGTCCATCTCAGATAATACTATTTCTTTTGGAGGGAAGTTAATGCTTAATTGTATTTTCTGCATTTGCAGTAGATCAGTGAATTGTGACAACACAGTAGAAAGAACCTTCTAGTAGTGTTGAACTATAAAGCATTGAACAACATTGTCCCTCTTAGCTGCAGTAAATATTTGCTCCTGAAAAGTGTCTTTTGGGAAAAAAAGCAATACATCAAAGAATATCCATGTATTAAATATTTCATATTCCAGTTGTATAAAGCTTTCTTTATACAAAGTGTCACATGACCAATAATCCATTTTAATTAACTTAGAATTAAATGAATGCTAAACGTATTTATGTCATCACATTAGGAGGAGAACATTTTGCAAATGTGCAGTCATAGTGTCTGCAGTTGTAATATCACTGACAAGCACAGCAGGTCAGGCAGCATCTGAGGAGCAGGAAAATCAATGTTTTGGGCAAAAGCCCCCCCCCGCCACCACCTCCCCATTTATCTCTCCACCCTGGAGGCTTCCTGCCTCTATTCCTGATGAAGGGCTTTAGCCCGAAACATTGATTTTCCTGCTCCTCGGATGCTGCCTGATCTGCATTCCATCACTATCACCTCCTGTATCCTCTTGCTCCCTCCCATGGCTCTTGCTGCATCCTTCGACATTGGCTTGTATCTTGATGGATGGCAGAGATTCAAGGGGAGAAATGAAGGCACTGGCAAGGGGCAGTGGAAAAAGTAGTCTGATATGAGGTAAAGCAGCAATGTTTTGAAAGTGGGCCATGGTAAAGGCAGGCAATAGTTGGGAGATGATGTTATACGACACACAGTAATGTCCTCAGCGGCTGGAGAAACCATGTATATACAAGCAGCTGCAGTAGCAGTTAGTCTTTTAAGTGAAGTATAACAAGTGGATCACTGGACAAAGTAGGAGCTTCTTTACAGCAAAATCTTACACCATGAGTCTACCAGTAATACTGTGTTAGAACCACAGAAATATACGGCACAGATAGAAACCATTCAACCTACTAAAAGAGATCTTTGAAAAGGTTGTATTTAGTTCCACTTCTTTACAATTTTTTGCAAATACTCATGCAAGTTCCTCATCAAGTAACTATTCAACTCTTATTTTCAAATTACCAATGCATTATCATTTCAAGTAAACTTCCAGATTCTGACAACTCTGGAAAAAAAAACACATTTCCCTTCTAGATCATTTGCTATGTATTCTAAATCAATAATCAAGTTATTGCCCATATGAGAGGGAAATTGTTTTAAAAAATCCACTTACTTTAGTGAAAATCTGTTAGCTCACTTCTTCATTTTCTCTGTTCATAGGAAAAGATTTTTAAAAACCATTTCAGTATTCTAGAAAACCTCCTCTGCACCTTTACAAAAGCTTTTATATTATTCTTAAGTTATGATGTCAAATTGTCCACAATGCTCCAGCTATGACTTAACCAGGGATTTATAATGTACCACTTCTCCTAACAAAGTTAAACCACTGCTTGTGTCTCTTTACTCATAAAATATGTTCAAACAACCATGAATATTCACAAATTGAAAACATTTCACAACAAATATTTATATTACAGTGGAATTTACACCAAACTAACTAGTACAATACACTAGTTTTGCCGGCGTACGAATGCAAACAACTTACCAGAAGAATTATACAAGGTATTTTTGGATTAAATGATGACTGGGGATTAAGCTCAATCCATAGTACAATGGTAATTGTCAAGTGGTTGCAGTCAATAAAATTTGATCAATAAAATAATATTTTACCCACAACGAACTAAAACCATATTTTTGCAAACCTGTTCTACTTTGTATACGAATTCGCACTGAAATATTTGGCTGAAATATACTATATCATTGATTGCCCTTTTTAAAGGAGACCATAAAAACCTGAACTTTGAATCATTAAGTACAACACTCCAACCATAAGTGAAGGGTTGATCATTATTTAAAAACAAAACTTCAGTACATCAGTAAATTTACATGATCTAATAAAAAAGAATGGAACTACTTACTTGACTGTACGGAGTTCCTGAGAATCAAAGACAAATGGTGTACATAACTGTAGAAGCACCATAATACGAATACATACAGAAATGTATTTAGTACAAGAATGCAGAAACTGCAACTTCTCACAAACAAAATTATGGTTTCTGTTCTTTTTTCAAAACCACTGACTCATGGAATTCAATATATATGGAAAAATCTTATGTCATCTAATTCATCTTAAATGGACGTTCTTTGAGAGATCAGAGATAGATTCAACTTGAAACATACAGTATTAAAGATACTGAAATCTGAATCAGTCTTTTAAGAAAATATGGATTATGTAGTGTATCCACAGTTTAACCAGGCAACACCTTAGTAATATTGTTGTTTGAACTGTGTCTCAAAGTTGTAAGTTCCCTTTGCTTCTGTGAACATTAATTTGATATTTCCTCTTGGTTAGATTAATAGGATGTACACAGAATGCTAAAATTGGATTGGTTCTTAATCAAAGCCATTTTCCTTTCTCCCTGTAGGTGAGTCAATACAGCATTACTGATATATGTTGTACTCTAGGTATGTAGCTCTTCAGTATCAATGTTGGCTAGTATTTTCCAAAAATCTACTGACAAAAATAATGGTCCAAAAACAGTTTATCCTCACATTCACAGAATAGTATTCTATTTTCAAGTTGAATTAAAAGTTTGATACATTCAGTAAGGCAGATAGGTTGTATTGAAAGCTGAATTTTCCACAACAATCTCAAGCGATATACAAGTAATTCTGCTGTTTTGTTTGTAATCCACTGATATTCCCAACAGGTAGCAGTTCTAAGTGTATGCAGTGTCTTAAGAGAGTTGAAATTTCATGGGTGGGACTTTTGAACAGGCACTGAAAGAATATGGATTCATCAGAACTTCAGGAGATTGTCTGAGCGCAAAAATACTTGGTGGATTTATCTTCGGTCTAGGGACAAAAACAAGAAAAAGAAACAAATTGAATTTCTTTACCTTTGAAAGAGAGATACAGGTATTCATACCAAATTATATTCATATTTCACATATCAATAAATTTCTTAGTACTTTGAGCAACTGGAAATAGAATGCAATTAATAAAAATAACCATTAACTCAAAAACAAAGCACAGAGCCTTTAGCTTTTTTGTACCTTGTTAAGTGCATTATCAGCTTATAATGAAACAAAGGCCAACAGAACCTCCAGGAAATGAAAAGAAAAAGACAACAAAACAAAGAGCTATTAATATATTGAACTCTAGGATGGGTTCATTTCCCATTTAGAAGGTATGTAGGATATTTTTCAAGAGTCATCTCAGTTTTACAATGCTGTGTTTACAGTAGTCAGAAAATGTGTTGCATTAGGTAAAAACAATGACTGCAGATGCTGGAAACCAGATTCTGGATTAGTGGTGCTGGAAGAGCACAGCAGTTCAGGCAGCATCCGAGGAGCAGTAAAATCGATGTTTCGGGCAAAAGCCCTTCATTAGGAATACAGGCAGAGAGCTTGAAGGGTGGAGAGATAAGTGAGAGGAGGGTGAGGGTGGGGAGAAAGTAGCATAGAGTACAATAGGTGGAGGTGGAAGATGAGGCGTTCTTCCTCCAGGCGTCTGGTGGTGAGGGAGCGGTGGTGAAGGAGGCCCAGGATCTCCATGTCCTCAGCACAGTCGGAGGGGGAGTTGAAATGTTGGGCCACAGGGCGGTGTGGTTGATTGGTGCGGGTGTCCCGGAGATGTTCCCTAAAGCGCTCTGCTAGGAGGCGTCTAGTCTCCCCAATGTAGAGGAGACCGCATCGGAGGCAATGGATACAATAAATGATATTGGTGGATGTGCAGGTAAAACTTCGATGGATGTGGAAGGCTCCTTTAGGGCTTTGGATGGAGGTGAGAGAGGAGGTGTGGGTGCAGGTTTTACAGTTCCTGCGGTGGCAGGGGAAGATGCCAGGAGGTGAGAGTGGGTTGTAGGGGGGCGTGGACCTGACCAGGTAGTCACGGAGGGAATGGTCTTTGCGTTAGGCGGAAAGGGGTGGGGAGGGAAATATATCCCTGGTGGTGGGGTCTGTTTGGAGGTGGCGGAAACGTCGGCGGATGATTTGGTTTATGCGAAGGTTTTGTCATCCCAGGAACATGATACAACTTTAAGTAAGTTATTGGGTAACCAACTAGAAAGCAAGTCCTGTTGTGTGCAGCATGACCAAGGTTAAAATGGACAGAAGATAAAATGGAGATTATGAATCAGGATGTACCAGTATGATGATGCCAGGTGTTAATCTATTGAAGAGAATAGTTGAAGCAAAAGTGAAAGAATTCCAGTTCTTAAATTCTAACATAGAAATTAGGGAAGGACTAAAAATACCTTACAGTTTTAGCAATGAAAATACTGAAGAAAAAATGTGCAGGCAGACAGAAATAAAATTTCAAAATAAAGTTTAAAAAGAACAACAGACCATACTACATTCAATAAAAAATAGGAGGTAGGGTACGATTATGGAAGGAGACGAATAGTGAAGGATGAATTGTCCATAAGATTTCAAACCTTTCATTTTGCTATACCCAAGACAGAGAATTACTAAAAACCTTTGCCATCTATGCAAGTAATAGGGATTGTCAGAGAACTTAAAATTACTGTAAGGAAAATAAAGAGATGTAATGCTGGTGGATGCTACAGAGATAGAAAGGAGATAGGCCATAGAATAACACACAAGCAATGTATTATAAAAATACGTATTTTAAACTCAAGCTTCAAGATGGGAGACCGGCCAGGAGATCAGTGGAATACTTGTACTTAAAAGGTAATAAAGACATAGATAAGAGTTTCAGCCTAAATGAGCTGAGGGAGGGCTATGCTTTAAGTATTATGAAGGAAGTGAAAGTAGAATTAATCATTTGAAAGATTTTTAATGCTGTATTGAAGTCATGGCGGAAATCAAGTTGCAGTCGAGAGAGGAGGGAGCTGAGTACACTAAGGACATTAGATTTGAAGAGGGAGGGTCACTCGGCCCAAAATGTTAATACTGATTTGTAGATTAGATTCCCTACAGTGTGGAAACAGGCCCTTTGGCCCAACAAGTCCACACTGACTCTCCAAAGAGTAACCCACCCAAACCCATTTCCCTTTGACTAATGCAACTGACACTATGGGCAATTTAACATGCCCAATTCACCTAACCTGCACATCTTTGGATTGTGGGAGGAAACCAGAGCACCCGGAGGAAACGCACACAGACACGGGGAGAACGTGCAAACTCCACACAGTCAGTCGCCTGAGGCTGGAATCAAACTTGGAACCCTGGTGCTGTGAGGCAGCAGTGCTAACCACTGAGCCACTGTGCCACCTTCTCTCTCTCAACAAATGCCTGCCAGACCTGCTGAGCTTTTCCAGCAATTTCAGTTTTTGTTAGATCCAAAGGAAGTTGACAGATAAGGAATCATCAGCAAACGAGTAGCTAGGTGAACTAATATGATTTACAACATATGTAAATATACAAAGATTATCATGCATTTCTTTAATGATCGAAATATCCCCAAATACAGATGAAGCAGAATTACAGCCATCTTAAAATAAAGGAGTGCCATGCTTATCAAGGTTTTAAGCTGGTAGCTGTCGAAAGATCATCAGAAAAGGGTACAACTCACAACCAGCCTTAGGCCTATTCAAATTGTTCTTGTCATTTTAAAATGCACAGATATGTAAAAAAGACAAAGTTCAAAAGCATCAGTATGGAGATTTTCCTTCTAACGGTGGATGAGGCTAATCTGCCCAAGGTAACCTATGCTTTCATGGATATTCAGACATGGAATAAATTTTCATATATTCAGGGAGTTAGCAATCTGGAAATGGTAAATATGTTAATGTCCAACAGTATAATCTTATACCTGGGTTCATGAACAACAATTAGTTCCTTCCTCCTGAGAAACACCATGCATAGGAATGAGGCTTTCACACTGCTCACTGTCCTCTGGAGTTCTGAAAAGAGATTATACTCATTTATTGATTCGTTGATTACTCCTTGTTCAACAGAATCTGAGAAGGATTTGAAATACTGTTTGTTAAAAAGAACACCAAAGCCAATGTCAAAGGATAACATTTGCTTGTCATGGTAACATAACAGTGAAAAAATTAAAGAAAATGTTTGCTTCTCTGGTGAACAAATAAAGAAGATTAAACCTTACAATGGTTTAACCAATGTTAAATACATCTTCATATATTTCCATTGATTTAAGTTGTGATAGTGACAGAACATTTGTATGCAAGGATAACCCCAGAATTCCTGTAAATTGAAATTACTCGAAGTAAAAATACATATCACCAAATTGCATGCAAGCCTAACGTGCTGAAATAAAACAATATTGATTGGTATCACTTAGTCATCCATTTTACTCTTTTGTGTGATTAATTAGAGGCAGTTGATATGCCATCATGAGGCTTTGCTTCTGGTGGCATCATCATAAAGAGGCAACTTGTTTAAAATGTTAGTATGCTGACTTTGATGCGTCTTTGAGTCAGTATGTCTAATGCATAAAAGAGAGCAGAGTAAGGTGACTAAGTAAACAGTTGTCTGCCCTTGTGACATTGAGGAATATTCAATCATTTCACCCAATTCTTTCTTTTGAAGGCATAAGCTTTTATTGGGGTATTTTGCCAATTGTACCATCTGCTGTCTAATGTTTTTTCATGCCTGGACCTGGTTAATGCATACCAATGAACAACATGACCATGGTGGGCATCACAATTATTATTACGTATATGCGCATACTGTTATAAATGACTCTTTCTATACTCATTCAAAGGATTGCTGGCTCGGCCAGAATTTACTGCCCAATCCTAATTTTCGATTGAGAGGATGGTGGTGAGCTGTCCTTTTTCAAATGCTGTTGGCAAGGTCAAAGGACCTTTGGTGAAGTGTTGCAATGCACTTTGTAGATGGTACAAGACTGTGTTGATTGTGTAGGGATTGAATACTGAAAGTATGTGAAAGGGCACCAAACAAGCTGGTTCCTGGGTAATGTCAAACGTCTTGAGCCTTGTTGGAGCTATATCTACCCAGGCAAGTAGGAGTATTCCACCACACTCCTGGTTCGGGCCTAGTGGATGTGGACAGATTTTGACCAGCTCTTGTAACCACAGAATTTATGTGGTTAGTCCACTTCAATTTTTGGTCTATTGTAACCAGATATTCAGCAATGATAATGCCATTGAATATCAAGGAGTGAAGGTTGGATTCTCTTTTATTGGAGATGATCATTACCTGGCACATCTGGTTCAATACTATGTGCCACATTCAGCTCAAGTCTAAGTGATATCTAAATCCTGCTGCACTTAGACACAGACTGCTTCTGTGCCTGAGGAATCATGAATGGTGATTGAATCATGCATCATGGTTCAGACCCTTCAGTCCAACTAGCCCATGCCGACCATATTCCCAAACAAAACCATTCCCACCTGCCTCCATTTGGCCCATATCCCTCTTAACTTTTCTATTCATGTATTTCTCTTTTAAATATTGTAATTGTACCTGCATCCAGCACTTCCTCTTGCAGTTCATTCACACACTAACCACTCTCTGTGTATAAAAGTTGCCCCTCATATGCTTTTAAATTTTTCTCCTCTCACCTTAGAAATATTCCGAGTTTTGAACTCACCTATGTTAGGGCAAAGACCTTTGCTATTCACCTTATCTATGCTCCTCATGATTTTATAAACCTCTTTCAGTTTACCCCTCAACATTCTATGCTCCAATGAAATAAGTCCCAGCCTATCCAGTTTATTTTTATAACTCAAACCCTCTAACCTTGCAACATCCAGATAAGTCTTTTCTGAACCATCTTCAGTTCAATAATAACCTTCCTGTAACAGGGTGACCAAAACAGTGCACACTACTCCTGAAGAGGCCTCACCAACATTCTGTACAATCTCAACATGACATCCCAACTCCTATACTCAAGGTCTGAGCAATGAAGGCAAGCATGCAAAATGCCTTCTTAATCATACTGTCCACCTGTGATGCAAATATCAAAGAATTATGTACCCGAACCACTAGGTCTCTTTGTTCTACAACACTACCCAAGGCACTACCATTAACTGTATAAGTCCTGGCCTTGTTTGGTTTACCAAAACACAATACCACACATTTATCCAAATTAAACTCTAACTGCCACTTCTTAGCCCATGGTGCCAAATATTGTGCAATCATCAGTGAAAATCCATACTTCTGGCCTTACAATGGAGGAAAGCACGTCATTGATGAAACAGCTGACAATGGTTGGACTAAGGTAATGTCCCCGAGGAACTCCTGCAGAGATATACTGTAGCTGAGATGATTAGCCTCCAACAACCACAACCATTTTGTTTGTGCTGGTATGACTCCAACCAGCAGAGAGTTTGTCCCAAATTTCCATCAGCTCCAGTTTTGCTAGGGCTCCTTGATATCACGTGTGGTCAAATGCTTACATCTTGAGTGTAGCTCTTTTCAGCTGTGTGAATATAAACCTAGATCAGTGACCAGTTTATTGTTGATTAAGTGCCAATTGATGGCACTGTTGATGACCCCTTCCATCACCTTGATGATTGAGAACAGACTGATTGGGTTACAATTAGCTTTTCTGCAGGTGGTTTCTTTGCCCACTTTTCACCTGATGTCATGACACCTCATGATGTCTGAACTTAATGTTGAAGACTCCCAGAAAAACCTATCATTTCTCCAACTGTGTGCCACCGTTGGTGGGTCTGTTGTATCTGGACAGCACATCCCTGCGATGATGATGACACTCCTTTGTGTAGTGTGAACTACGATTCTGTGAGCATGGCTATGGTCAGAACCTTGCTCAACTAGCCCATGGAGCAGCATTCCCAAATTTGACAGAAGCCCCAGATGTTAGCAAGGAGGACTTTGCAGGGTTGACATGTCTGAATGTCAGGTGGATTAAGTCTGCAGTGGGATGGCCCATGAACAAACAAATTGGCCCTGTTGCCAATTTAGGCTCTAAAGTAGGCATTTAATGCCTACTTCAGGATCTCATCCCCCTGTTGTTAGTGTTAAATCAGTGACAGACAGGTGCCTTGTGATTTGGCAAGCATGGTGAGAAGTCACATGATACCAGGTTATAGTCCAACAGGCTTATTTAAAATCATAAGCTTTTGGAGTGCTGCTCCTTTTTCATGTGAAGTGAAGAAAAGCAGACAGGTACAGAATTTATGGGCAGAGAGATCAAAATATCATATAAATGGGAGAGTAGAGTGTCAATAGGCTTAACAGTAAGTCTCTGCAGGTTATCAAAAATGTCAGATGGTGAGTGACTGTGAACACATTGGTGATCAAGACCTTTGATACACACCTGTTCTATGCACCCTCATCGCACGTACATCTCCCATAGGAGACTTCTACTGCCTTCCAAAGACACAAAGTCAACACACCTGGTCGTCCCATCACATCAAGCAACAGGACCCTGTGAGAGAACTGCTCTGATTATGTCAAGTGCATCTTGAAACCCATTGTACAAGGAACCTCCACTTTCTGTCACAACACCACAGACTTCTGACAGAAACTCCACAGACCAGTCAAACCCAGAACATTCCTCCTCACAATGGACGTATTGGCACTCTATCCCAGCATCCCCCAAGATAAGTGCATCACTGCAACGGCACCAACTGCCAATTTCCAGATGGCATCCTACTACTCATCCGTTTCATCCTTGTCTTCACCTTCAGTAAGCAGTTCTTTTTCCAGTCACACGGAACAACCTTGGGGACCAAATTTGCACCCCAATACACCAACCTTTTTTTGTATAAGTTCATGCACAACTTCTATGCTGCACAGGACCTCCAATCAATGCTAAACACCAGATACAGCAACATCATTTTCCACCTCTGGAGTTGTCACGAAGAATCACTGAAACAACTATAAAACATTATCAACGAGTTTCATCACACCATCAGATTTAGCATGGACTACGCTTCAGAATCAGTCTCATTCTTGGACACACCCAATTCCTTCAAGGATAGACAACTCAGTACCTCACTCGACCACAAGCCCATGGATAACCTCACGATGACACACTTCTCTAGCCTCCACCCTAAACATGTTCAAGAAGCCATTTTCTACGGACAAGCCCTGTGTATACACATGATCTGCTCAGCCAAAGAGGAATGTGACGCACACCTAAAGATGCTGAAAGATGCCTTAATTGGAACGGGATACAATGCTCAACTCATCAATCACCAGTTCCAAAACGCCACACTGAAAAACCGCAATGACCTCCTCAGAAGACAGACACAGGACAAGACTGACAAAGTACCCTTCATCTTCCAGTACTTCCCCGGAGCAGATAGACTATGCCATGTGCTTCGCACCCTTCAACATGTCATCGATGAGGACATACATCTTGCCAAGATCATCCCTACGCCCCAACGTCTCTTCAAACAAACACCAAACGTTAAACAGACCATTGTTCGCAGCTAATTACCCAGCCTTCAGGACAACATAGACCACAGCACCGCACAACCCTGCCATGGCAACCTCTACAAGACATGTCAGACCATTGACATGGATACTACCATCACGTGTGGGGACACCACCCACCAGGTACACACCAGATACTCACGGGACTCAGCCAATGTTGTCTATCTCATATGTTGCAGGTAAGGACGTTCTGAGGCATGGTATCTTAGTGAGACCATGCAGATGCTATGACAACGGATGAATGGACACCACACAACAATCGCCAGACAGGGATGTTCCTTCCTGGTTAAGGAAAACATCAGCGGATAAGGACAGTCAGCCTCCAAACTTCCTGTAAGCGTCTTCCAAGGTGGCTTTTGAGATACACAACATCATGGAATCGCCGAGCAGAAACGGATAGCTAATGAAGACGGCCTCAACCGCGAACCTGGATTCACATCACGCTACATGTAACCCACCATATTGTTCTGTATTTGTAAAATCTTCCTTACTGTCCTATTTTGATACCAGCACATTGATAACTTGTTATGATCTCTCTACATTATTTAATTTGTATGGTTTTAGATCACTTGTTACTTTGGTTAGATCCTCAGCACGTAACCCTTGTACATATCATTTTATTCCTGTCATTTTGTTTGTCTGCAGCACTACGTTATTTTTAGTTTGTTGGAATTATCTCTCTGACTCAATTAATCAGACTATAGGTCATCTCTTTACTTGCTATTCAGCTGTTGGCTTTTGGTCACCTGCAGAGACTTAATATTCAGCCTATCAACACTCTACTCACACCATTTATATGATCTTTTGATCTATCTGTTTACTGAACTCTCTGCCTATAAATTCTGTGCTTGTCTGCTTTTCTTTACTTCACCTGACGAAGGAGCAGTGCACCGAAAGCTTGTCATTTCAAATAAACCTGTTGGACTACAACCTGGTGTTTTTTTTAGATTAGATTCCCTACAGTGTGGAAACAGGCCCTTTGGCCCAACAAGTCCACATCGACCCTCTGAAGAGCAACCCACCCAGACCCATTCTCCTACATTACCCCTGACTAATGCACCTAACACTAAGGGCAATTTAGCACGGCCAATTCACCTAACCTGCACATCTTTGGACTGTAGGAGGAAACCGGAATACCCGGAGGAAACCCACGCAGGCATAGGGAGAATGTGCAAATTCTACACAGACAGTTGCCTGAGGTGGGAATTGATCCTGGGTCCCTGGCACTATGAGGCAGCAGTGCGAACCACTGAGCCACCGTGCGCCTTCTGACCTTGTCCACCCAATCCAACACCGGCACATCCACATTTGGCAAGCATGACAGGGAAATGTGTGCCAGTTATTTGCAGGTCTCCCCGGTAGGATGGGGGTTACTCATTCAAAAGGCATTTGTGGGGGAGCAAGTCTGCCAAAAGCCACACACCTGCTCTTACTGCTGAGCCTTCCTTGTGATCCTTCTTCACAGTCATTACTCACCACTGATGTGCGATTTATCATGTTGTCATACTGATAGAGATAAATATCTCCTTTTAAAAAAATTTCAATAAATGAGTTTCTAATCCTAGACTTAAGCCCCAAGTCTGTCAAGTGCCTGAGTAGAACAGATTAGCACGAACATTCCTGAAAAGAGGCAACCAGAGCTCTCGGTGGTTTACAAGCCAGCAGCCGAGATCCTGATCAGGTCTAAAATTTTGCCTGGGAGTCAGTACCAACTCAGAATAAAATCTGGGATGCTCAGAGCTTTCCAAAACTTCATAGTAAACTATTGCGGCAACTGTAAAAATATAGCTTTTCTTTCCTGATTATTTAATTTTAATGTGATGACATTACAAATGCACACAAATGTACTTTACTGACAAACTTAAATGGATGAACACTTCAAGTACATTTTTTTTAATTTAGAGAAGTCAGTTTAAATTGATGAATAAGTTCAAGAGCATGCTAAAAATAGACCAACTAGACTTACAACAATGGTGACAAACCCTAGAGTTGACATGGGAATATATCCTCCTTCTTGATTAATTTAACAAAATTAATAAAGGAGATATGCAATTACATTTTAGAAGAGAAAAATGCAAATTGCAAATCTAGGTCAAGTGTTTAATCTCATAATTTAACCTTATGGTTAACTTCCCTTTGGCAGGCTACACATAACATTTCATTAAAACAACACTCTGGAGTTTAATAATTGCGCTGCCCATTATATTAGTTGAACAAGTAAAGTTATTCACTCTGCTGTCTACAGACACAGGACTTTGCACAGTTTTTGTCATCTCACAGATTTTCTAGATGAATGATTCAATATACTTTCTTGTGCTTAAGTTTGCACAAGATTGCAATATTTAGTGGATTGCAACTAAACGAAGATTGTTATAGTTAATGAATGCCAATCAGCTAAACCCCAACAACACATAGGCCATGAGCTTCTCCACTTAGGCAAAGGCAGCTTTAGGGAGTTCAATGTGTGACTTGAACGGTGGTGTACAAGAGAGAGGTTTAGACTTTTGGGACATTGGGATCATTTTTGGAAAAGGAGAAAGCTGTTGAGAAGGGCTTCACCTGATCTGAAAAGCAACTAATCTCCTGGCTGTGGTGGAATGGATTAAAACTTATAAGGTGGGAGGGGTGGGTTGATAAATGTTTTGGATATACCAGAGAGGGCAAAAGAGAGATGATGGCGAATGGGAAAAAGGAAGGAAGGGAAGGATTCAGTATTGACAGGGAACAAAGAAATAATCTCCTCCCACTGGCAAGAAAGAGGTAAGAGCAGGGTTAAATTGCAAGTATATAAATGCACGGCATGTAGAGAACAAAACTGGGGTACTGGAAGCCGAAATTGCTCTATGGGTTATGACATACTACCATTGAATAAACATGGCTCAAGCCCAGAACAGGACTGGATACTTAACATCCAGGGGTATAAGGCTTTTAGTAGAAACAGGGTGGGTAAAAGGGGAGGAGATGTAGCATCTTGATCAAAGACAGCGACACTGCTCTTGAATGAGATATAATTCCTGAGTAACTTATGGGTGGAGGTGAGAAACAGAAAGGGAGCAGTGACCTTATTAGGTACATATTATAGATCTCCAAATAGTGGGGAGGAAGGAGAAGACAGTATTTGTAGGCAGATTATGGACACCTGCAGGACAAGTATGATTGTGATAGCGATAATTTCAATTATACTTGTGTAAACTGGGACAAAGATGAGGCAGGAAAGGGGAGAAATTCCCGCAATGTCTGCAGGAGAATTTTCTGGAGCAGTACATTTCTAACCCTACTGGGGACAGGGTTGCACTGTATCTGGTCCTGGGAAATGAGGCAGCCCAAATGTTGAATGTCAATGTGGAGGAGAATTTGAGAAAGTGATCATAACATAATAAGGTTCAATATTAAGTTGGAAAAGGATAAAAATCAGTCGATTATTAAGATCCCAGACTGGAAAAGGGCAGATTTTAGGGGTCTAAAAATTGAACTGGAGCATATTGATTGGAAATACACTTTGGTGGATAAAACAGTAGATGAAAAATGGGAGAATTTCAAAAGGGAGATGAATAGGGTACAAGCTAATACATGCCCCAGAGAAATAAATATCCACATCTAGAATACCCTGGGTGACTAAGGATATTGATGAGAAAATAAGGAAGAAAAAGGAGGCATATGATGCACACCGGAATTTTAATAGTAATAGAAATAAGAAACAGTGTCTTAAATGCAGAAGAGAGGCTAAGGTTGGAATAAGGAAGGCTGAGAGGAAGCATGAGGAAAAGATGGCAGGTTGCGCTAAAACAAATATTCTTCAAACATAATAATAGTAAAAGATTAGTGAAAGATAGAGAGGGGCACATTCCAAACAAGCAAGGTAAACTGCGCACTGAAGCAAAGGATATTGCAGAGATACAAAATGAATATTTTGCTTCTGTCTTCACCAGATTAGAAGATAGTGACAATGCCCTCATTGAAATGGGGATGCTGAGCAATTTAACAGGATAGTGAAAGATAAAGAGAAGGTACTAAAAAGGCTGGCAGAACTCCAAGTAGAGAAGTTGTCAGGCCCAGATGGGATGCATCCTAGACCAAAATGTTAAGGGAGCAAATTGAGGAGCTGTTGACAGAAATTTTCTAGGTTTCTCCAAACACAGTGTTAGTCCTGGCAAACTGGAGGATTGTAAATGTGACACTGTTGCTTAAGAAAGGGACAAAGGATAACCTAGGAAACGACAGACCTCTAGCTTGATGTTAATAGTAGGAAAACTGATGGAGGCCACAATACAGGATAAGATAAATGTACACTTAGAGAAAAATAAGTTGATACTAGACAGTCAACATGGCTTTGTCAAGGGCAGGTCATACCTAGCAAATTTAATTGAGTTCTTTTGATGAGGTAACACAAGAGTGGATGAGCATTGTGCTGTAGATGTATATTTGAACTTTCAGAAAGCATTTGATATGGTGCCACATGACAGGTTGGCTAGCAAATTAGGGCAGCACAGTGGCTAGCACTGTTGCCTCATAGCACCAGTGACCCGAGTTCTAAGCCAGCCTCAGATAACTGTCTTGGATGAGGAGTTTGCATGTTCTCCAGGTGTCTACGTGGATTTCCTCCCACAGTTCAAACATGTGCAGGCGAGGTAAATTAGCTTTGCTAAATTGGCCTATAGTGTCCAGGATGGTGTAGGCTAGGTGGATTATCAATGTGGGGTGATTGGGATAGGGTGGGGGTCTGGGCCTGGGTGGGATGCTCTTCAGGGTGTAGACTCAATAGACTAAATGGCTTCTTTCTGTATTGCTAGGATTCTATGAGTGTAGAAATGTTTGGGATTGATGGGTCCTTGGCAACATGGATTATAAATTGGCGAAAGGACAGGGTAGGTATAGATGGGCATTTCTCAGGTTGGACATGAGGTGAAAATGATTTTCCCCAGAATCAGTGTTGGGACCTTTCCTCTTCCTGATTTATGTAAATAGTTTGGAAATGAGTGTTGAAGGCAAAAATCACTAAATATATAACCTATGCAAACTTAGGGAGAATAAGGAATTATGAGGATGATGATGAGCAACTTCAGAGGGACACTGACAAGTTGGCTCAGTGGGCAGACCTGGTAAATGAGTTATAATGCAGAGAAATGTGAGGTAATGCATTTTAATAGAAGAAACATGGAGAGACAATACAGGCTCAATGCTCTAACTTGAGGGAGTACAGGAGCAGAGGGACCTTGGGGTTCATGTGCATGATTTTCTGAAGGTGGTCAGGCAAGTTTAAAAATTGTTATAGGATCCTTGGGTTTATGAATAGAGATAGAGAGTATAAAAACAAAGAAGTTCTGGAATATTGTGTGCAATTCTGGTCTCCTTCCTATCGGAAAGATGTTGTGAAACTTGAAAGGGTTCAGAAAAGATTTACAAGGATGTTGCCAGGGTTGGAGGATTTGAGCTATAGGGACAGGCTGAATAGGTTGTGGCTGTTTTCCCTGGAGCGTCAAAGGCTGAGAGGTGATCTTATAGAGGTTTATAAAATCATGCGGTCTTGGATAGGATAAATAGACAAAGTCTTTTCTCTGGGGTGGGGGAGTCCAGAACGAGAGGGCATAGGTTTAGAGTGATAGGGGAAAGATATAAAAGGGACCTAAGGGGCAACTTTTTCATGCAGAGGGAGGTGCGTGTATGGAATGAGCTGTCAGAGGAAGTGTTAGAGGCTGGTACAACTACATTATTTAAAAGACATCTGGATGGGTAAATGAAGAGGGAGGGTTTAGGGGGATATGGGCCAAGTGCTGGCAAATGGGACTAGATTGGGTGGTTGGCATGGATGAGTTGGACCGAAGGGTCTGTTTCTGTGCTGTACATCTCTATGACTCTAAGAGATACTACACCTCTACAAATCATTGGTCACATCACATTCGGAGTATTTGTCTTCAGGCACCTTATTTAAGGAAGGATGTTAAAGCTCATGAGAGAGTTCAAAGAAGATGTACTAGAATAATATCGGGAATGAAAGATGTTAGATTAAAGGGAAGATTAGGGTGATTGGGCTTATTCACCTTTGAGCAGAGAAGATTAAAAGCTGGCTTTACGGAGGTGTTCAAAATTATGAACAATTTTGACAGGCTAAAGAAGGATATTCTGTTGGTCTGCCAGAAACTAGCAGTCACAATTTCGAGATTGTCAGTAAAAGAGTTAAGACTGAGACGAGGAGAAGCTTCTTTACTCAAAGTTGTTAGGATTTGGAATGTGCTGCCTGAGAGAGTGATGGAGGAGGATTCCATAAGACATTTCAAAGAAAGTTGGATATATATTTGAAAGTCATGATTTTAGAGGGTTATGGAGATAGGGCTAGGCAGTGGGTCTAGCTGGAGCTCTTTCAGGAGCAGGTATAGACAGTATGGAACAAATGGCCTCCTTCTGTACTGTAAAATTGTATGATTCATGATTCTAACAATGCATATCGAACAGAAGTAGGTCAAATGGCTCCTGGAGCTTGCCCCACTATTTTACAAGATCATAGATGATCAGATTGTGGTCTCAGTTCTAACCTCCTGCCTTCTCCCATAATCTTGGACTGTCTTATAGATCAAAAACTGTTCAATTCAGCCTTGAATATATCATGTGAGCCAGCCTCCAACATTTTCCAGAAAGCAGAATTCTAAAGATTATTCATTCTTCTGAGAGAAGAAAATCCTCTCAATCTGAAACGGGAAATATCTTATTCCTAAACTATTCCTCCTTGTTCTGGATTACCCCCTCTCCCAAACAGAAAAAATATTTCATTGTCAAACCTGTCATGCCTCCTCAGAATCATATTTGCTTGAAAAGATCAACTGTTACTCTTCCAAACAGCAATGAATACAGTATAACCTGATTAACCTTTCCTCATAAAACAGTCTCTTCGTTTCAGGAACCACTCTCGTGAACTTGCTCTGAATTGCTTTGATACAAGCGTATCCTTAATAAATCAGAACATCAAAACTGCACCTTGTATTCTGGGTGTGGTCTCACCAATGGCATGCACATTTGCACAAAATAGGTCTACTTTTATACTCTATTTCCTTGTAGTTTATGTGCATCTCTCTGTACTGCAGCATTCTGCAGTTAAACCATATTTCATTTTTCTACCCTACCTTCCAAATTGGAAAAGCTTCGACTGATTGCCTAAACTCCTCCTAATACTTTCTTAATAATGAATTCCAGCATTTTCCCAATGGCTGCTGCAAGGTTAACTGTGCAATAGTCAGCAACACCCTCACTTCTGAAATTACAATGGAGGAAAGGTTGTTGATAAAGGATCAGAAGATGGTTGGGCCTGGGCCTTATCCTAAGGAATTTCTCCAGAGTCGTCCTGGAGATATGATGACTGGCCTGCAATAACTACTACCATTTTCCTTTGTGCCAGTATGACTCCAACCAGCTTTAGCTCATACTTGGAAATACTACGAACAGTTTTGATTCCCTCATCTGAGAATGGATATACTGGAGACAGTCCAGAGAAGGTTCACTGGGTTGATTTTGGGTATGGACAGACTTGCTTATGAGAGGTTGAGTAGGTTGCCCCTGTGCTCACTGGAATTTAGAAGAGTGAGAGGCAACCTTATTTAAACTTTCAGGTCTCCCAGAGGACTTCACAGGGTAGATGCAGAGAAGTGCCTAGGGCATGATCATAGGAACACAGGAACAGGAGTTGGCCATTCAGCCCATCGAGCCTGTTCTGCTACTCATTAAGATTATTGCTGGTTTGTGGCCTAACTCTATTTGTCTGCCTTGGGCCCCTATCATGAGATAACTTTGCTTATTAAAAATTCATCTATTTCAATTTTAACAATTGAACTAGAATCACTGTTTGAGGAAAAGTGTTCCAAACTTTACTATACTCTTCACGAAGCCCTTTCTAACATCTCTCCTGAATGAACTGGCCCTAATTCTTCGATTATACTCCCTGGTTCTAGAATCTTCAATCAGTGGTCACAGTTTATCTTTATCTACCCCGTCTTTCCCTGTAAATATTCTGAAGATCTCGATTAGATCACCCCTTAACCTTTTAAGTTCTAGAGAATTGAGGCCTAATTTATTTAATCTCCTCTCATAACTGAACCCCTGAAGTCTGGGTATCATCCTTATAAACCAGTGTTGAACTCCCTCCAGGGTCAAAACAT
Organism: Chiloscyllium plagiosum; assembly: GCF_004010195.1. Classification (NCBI taxonomy): domain Eukaryota; kingdom Metazoa; phylum Chordata; class Chondrichthyes; order Orectolobiformes; family Hemiscylliidae; genus Chiloscyllium; species Chiloscyllium plagiosum. Next base: position 71,791,788 of record NC_057716.1, on the reverse strand, counting down.
CCTTCCTAAGGTGAGGCACCCAGATCTGCTCACAGTACTCCAAGTGGGGTCTAACTAAGGGTTTTGTATAACTTTAGCATGATGTCTGCACCTTTATAATCAAGCCATTTACATATGGCGGACAGCATTCCATCAGCTTTCTTGACTATTTTCTACACGTATTTATGGCAGTTCAAAGAGCTATGCACCTGAAACCCACAAATCTCATTAGACATCTAACATATTTAACTTTGTGTCTTCTTAAAAAAAATCATTTTGGGGCCAAATTGGATAACCTCTCACTTACTTACATTAAAGTCCACCTGTGACTACTTTGCTCATTCACCTAATCAATCACTATCCTGTTGTAATTTTATGATATTGTCAACACTGTCTATAATGGGCAGCATGGTGGCACAGTGGTTAGCACTGCTGCCTCACAGCGCCAGAGACCCGGGTTCAATTCCCGCCTCAGGCAACTAACTGTGTGGAGTTTGCACGGTCTCCCAGTGTCTGCGTGGGTTTCCTCCGGGTGCTCCGGTTTCCTCCCACAGTCCAAAGATGTGCAGGTCAGGTGAATTGGCCATGCTAAATTGCCCGTAGTGTTAGGTAAGGGATAAATGTAGGGGTATGGGTGGGTTGTGCTTCGGCGGGTCGGTGTGGACTTGTTGGGCCGAAGGGCCTGTTTCCACACTGTAATGTAATCTATTCTAAAATCTAATCTAATACTGCCAAACTTTGTGTCATCAGCAAATTTGGATATTTGATTTTTTATGCCATTTTCCAAGTCAAAAATGAATATTGTGAATAACTGAGACCCGAACATAGATTGTTGTAAGAAACCACTGATCATGTCTTGCCAGTTTGAGTACTTGCCCATTTATACCAATTCTTTGGTCGTAAGTTTGCTTGCTGAGCTGGAAAGTTTTTTTCAGATGTTTCGTCACCATGCTAGGTAATATCATCAGTGAGCCTCTGGTGAAGCATTGGTGTCATGGCTATCTTTCTGTTATGTGTCTTGGTTTCTTAGGTGGGTGATGTAATTTCTGGGTCTTTTTCTCAGAGAATGGTAGATGGGGTCTAAATCGATGTATTTATTGAGAGAGTTCCGGTTAGAATGCCAGGCCTCTAGGAATTCTCGTGCATGTCTCTGTTTAGCTACGATGGATGTGTTGTCCCAGTCAAAGTGTGTCCTCCCTCGTCTATATGTAAAATACTGGTGATAATGGGTCAAGTCTTTAGGTAGTTAGTTGGTGTTCATGTATCCTGGTGGCTAGTTTTCTGCCTGTTTGTCCAATGTAGTTTTTTTTAACGGTCCTTGCATGGTATTTTGTAAATGACATTCGTTTTGCCGGTTGTTTATACAGGGTCCTTCAGGTTCATTAGCTGTTGTTTAAGTGTGTTGGTGGGTTTATGGGCTACCATGATACTAATTTCCAAGATGTCTTTGATGTAAGGTAAAGTGGCTAGAGCTTCTGGGCACGTTGTGTTTGCTTGTTTGGGTTTGTTGTTGGGATATCGACGGACTGTTTATTGGGTACCCGTTCTTCCTGAATACGTTGTATAGAAATATTCTTCAGCTGCTCGTAGTTCCTGGGTGCTGCAGTGTGTTGTGGCTTATTGAAATAATGTTCTGATGCAGCTCCGGGTTTTGGGATGTTTGCTTCTGTAGTTAAGCATTTGGTCTGTGTATGTTGTTTTTCCTGTAGATGCTGGTTTGAAGTTCTCCATTAACTGTTTGTTCTACTGTGACATCTAGGAATGGGAGTCTGTTGTCGTTCTCCTCTTCTTTTGTGAATTTTATGCCAATAAGAATATTGTTGATGGTGTTGTAGGTTTCCTCTGATTTGTTTTGTTTTGTAATCACAAAGATGTCATCCACGTAGCGGACCAATGTTTGGGTTGGATAGTTGGGAGGGCTGTTTGTTCAAGTCTTTGCATTACTGCCTCTGCGAGGAACCCTGATATCGGTGATCCCATGGGCATTCTGTTGATTTGTTTGTAAGTTTTGTTATTGAATATGAAGTGGGTGGTGAGGCACAGGTCTACTAGCTTGTGGTTGTTGTCCTTCCTAATGGAATTGATGCTGTCTGGTGTTTGTGTCCTTGGTTCCTCTAGTAGTGCAGCCCATGTTTCTTTGGCCAGGTTGATGTCAATTGATGTGAATACGGCTGTTACATCAAAGGACACCATTATTTTGTCCTCTTCTATCTTGGCGTCTTTGATGGTGTTCAGGAATTCTTAGGTGGAGTGAATGAAGTGGCATGAGTCTTCTCCTAGGTATTTCAGTTTTTGGTGGAGCTCCTTGACTGTGGGCGGCACGGTGGCACAGTGGTTATCACTGTTGCCTCACAGCGCCAGAGACCCGGGTTCAATTCCCACCTCAGGCGACTGACTGTGTGGAGTTTGCACGTTCTCCCCGTGTCTGCGTGGGTTTCCTCCGGGTGCTCTGGTTTCCTCCCACAGTCCTAAGATGTGCAGGTCAGGTGAATTGGCCATGCTAAATTGCCTGTAGTGTTAGGTTAGGGGTAAGTGTGGGGGTATGGGTGGGTTGCGCCCCGACCGGGTCGGTGTGGACTTGTTGAGCCGAAGGGCCTGTTTCCACACTGTAATGTAATCTAATCTAATCTGTGTGTCGGTGTTCCAAGCAGTGAGACTATGGGTCTGAGGGGGGGGCCCTGGTTTGTGTACTTTAGGTAGTCCGTTGAAGTAGGGTGCGTTGGATCCATCCCGTTTTATTTTTTTTGGAAGTCTTTCTTGTTTAATTGTCCTGATTTCTGAAGCCTTCTCAATGTGGATGTGACACGGGGTTTCTAGTTGTGGAGTCTGGTCTATCGCCACCTGTTGGTAAGTGTCAGTATCTGCAAGCAGTGCCTTCGCTTTTTCAATGTACTCCATTCTGTTTAGAATGACGGTCATGTGCCCTTTGTGTGCAGGTAGGATTACAATGTTTTTGTCTTTTTTCAGCCTTTCACGGGCTTTCCTTTCCTGTGTGTTGTGTGTGTTTCCTTCCTCTTGCCGCTTGGTATTGGTACAGCTGTCTGTCTGATGGTCTGGGTTTCTTCTGAGAGTCCATTGTCCTTCAGTGTTGAATCTAATGCTGCTGGGAAGTCCTTTTTTTCTACATCTCTGTAGTTCTAGTTTAACCCTCTTACTAGGATAGCTTTTTCCATATCTGTTAGTGGCTCGTCTGATATGTTTTTTATTCAAGCCTCTGTAAGGATACTAGTGATAGTGGGTAGTGTCTTTTGGTAGCTAGTTGGTATTCATGTATCCTGGTGACTAGATTTCTGCCTGTTTGTCCGACGTAGTGTTTTTTCACAATCCTTGCATGGTATTTTGTCTCTGTTTTTTATGAGTTTGTCCAGTTTTTCCTGTAAGGTAAGTTTTTTAAAATTTCTATGTTTGCTAATGTTTGATGCTTATGGCTCAAGCTAGTGTGTCTGACCATTCATGGTCTGTCACGTTAGTATATAAAGTTTTTTGGCGCAAAATTTCCCGATTATATCTATGGAGTCGATTGGGGGCATTGTTAACCATTTCTCGCAACATTCTGCAGCCATTCTGTTCTGCTATTCTTTTGACTAGTGGGGTGTTGAGCAGTAGTTCACATTTAAGACATTTTGGTAGTACCTGATTCCTGAAACATTCATGTAGGAAGTACAGTTGTTTGCAGGTGGCGCTCAGTTGGATGGTGTTGCTTTCCTATCTTCAGGCTAGTTTTAGCGTATTGCACCCATAGGTGCTTGCAATTTTTGAGAAGATTTACAGTTCAGGTTGAAGTTCAAGGTGTAAATTTGCTCGCTGAGCTGGAAACTTTTTTTTCCCAGACATATTAGGTAACATCATCAGCCTCCAAAAGACATGACCCACTATCACTAGTATCCTTACATACAAAATGAGGAAGGACACCACTTTGACTGGGACAACACATCCATCTTAGGACAAGCTAAACAGAGACACACATAGGAATTCCTAGAGGTCAAGCGTTCTAACCAAGAACTCCATTAATAAACACAGCGATTTGGACCTCATCTACTCTCCTCTGAGAAAAAGAATCGGAAAGGATATCACCCACCTTAAGAAACCAAGACACAAAAATAGAAAGTGGGAAATAACACCAGTGCTTCAGCAGAGGCTCATTGATGATGTTATATAGTATGGTGATGAAACGTCTGAAAACAAACCTACCAGCTTAGCAAGCAAACTTACAACGTGAACCTCAACCTGAGCTACAAATGTTCTCAAAAATCATACCAATTCTGTTTTGTGTCACTCAGTACATATTGTTGTTGGAAACGATCTTTGTCACACTCTGGAAATTCACAACCTTTCTGGCAGATGCTAGTCTGTCTCTCCAGTTAACTTTTCATTAGTCTTCTTAATTTCTTGATGTACCTGTAGGTTATCTGACAGTGACTTCTTGACAAGGACACATTTTTGACATCTACACCTTCTAACCTCTTATCAGTTAAGAAATACTCTGCATGTTTGTTCCTATTACCAAGTGAGAATCTCATGTTTTTCCACATTGTATTTCATACTTTTGCCCACTCACTAAGTCTCTCAAATCCTCTTAAAGCCACATTTCATCTTCCTCACAGAACACATTCACACATAGCTTTGTGTAAAGCCTTGATTCAAATATGGACAAAAGAACAGCTGAAACCATAGATGTTGCGAAAGTGACTGGTCTTAACACCAAGGTCAGGCAGCATCCGAGGAGCAGGAGAATTGACGTTTTGGGCAAAAGCCCTTCATCAGGAAGGGCTTATGCTAGAAACATTGATTCTCCTGCTCCTCAGATGCTGCCTGACCTGCTGTGCTTTTCCAGCACCACAATCTTGGACTCTGACCTCCGGAATCTGCAGTCCCTACTTTCTCCTGCCCTTAATATCAAGGTCACATTTGACAAAGTGTAGCCCAGTACTAATCCAAGTAACTTGCAGCTTGAGGTGAAGAACTGATTGACGTGTAACTTTTAAATAAAAACCAAAAGGAAAAAAATGAGATAATGATATGGGTGAGTTATGGTTAATTCAATGCAAGTTTCCAGCCTATATTATCAACCAGACTAATCAAGTATGGATCTCAAGGTCTTCTGATTATAGAGGGTAGTGATAACAGGATTGGATGATTCTGTAAATCAGCCAATAATTGCTAATTGTCAGTCATGGCTTCAAATATATAGAATATTGCTTCTGTCAAAGTAAGTATTGGCCCTAAAATGAGATGAGGAGCTTCAATACCAGAATATACTGATCCAAGAGTTAACTATCAACCTCATTATTATTTAACAGAAATAGTGAAGGCTTCATAACTGTGAGCAGTACAACTGTATTTATAATCATAAGCATTTACAACACAGGAAAATACCCTTCGGACCATTACATATGTGTTTTCTCTGTAATCCTGTATCTTCATGCTTCAATTATGTATTCAATGCACCTTTATAAAACTCCACTGCAGCCCAACATCATACTGGCAAAGTCCCACCAACAGTGAATGAAGAAATTTCTCTCAAACTTTCACTGTCCTTTCAGTCGTAAGAAATGAATTTTTTTATAGCTCTCTTATGTCCCAAAATCATTGTAAATATCATTTTTAATTGCTATTTTAAAGCATGTTTGTGGTCTTTTTACTGCCATTAACAGCTAAAACATGTATCAATGGAAAGAGCACTGCAACAATATAACACAGTACTTTTGACTCCACATTGCTCTAAATGAGCTCTCATCTTCAATCAGTACTCGCAGCATACATACTATTAAAAAAAGACAGTACCTCTGAATGCGATGCTTCCTGCATATAAATGCAAATATCCGCCTCAGGCCAACCATTACTGGATCCCAGTTATTATAGTGACATAAAAGTGTTGCAATGAAGAAAGAGAGGAAGACTGGAATCGATCCTGCAAATAATAACCATGAAAACTCCACCTAAAAAATTAAAAATGAAACATAAGACTTTCTGAAACAATGCAATATCTTGTTCAATTTAATTGATCACATTGCAAAATGTTTCTGACTTCTAAAATATCTTCTTTCTCAACCTCATTTATGTTTTAAGTTAAACTTGTTTAACGATATTGCCAAGATACATTTTACAATTTTACAGTATTATACATAAAATACTACACATGTGCAATAATGTTGCTTTATTACGGGATATAATTCTTTATATAACATCCTTTAACATATGAAAATATTGAGAGTATCACCATTATGCTCCAGGAAGGCCAGCAGAATTCTAAGGATTATATACATGCAAGTTATCATCTTTGAAGCAAATGCTAGGGATTCTTAGGGAATAGATAGTGTCTACAGTATGAAAATAAATTATTTGGCCGAACTGATCTATGCTTTTGTATCTAGTTGAAAAAGGGATGGTTCTGAAGAAGGGACACTAAACGTGAAATGTTAATTCTGCTTTTTCTCCACAGATGTGCCAGATATACTGAGCTTTTCCAGCAATTTCTATTTTCAGCATCTGCAGTTTTTTGTTTCTTTTTCAAAAAAGAATATTTTTGAGGATAGCCATAAGGCATCATCCAAATAGACTTATAGGCAGAATAGCTCAGTTCTTAGTCTACTACAGAAAAAGCTAATTATTTGCTGACTATTTCATAAGTGGCAAAGGCAAGACAGTATAATTGTTGATTTTGTCCTTGAATTGTGAATTTGTCGTGATGACAGCACAATGAAAAGCTTCAACAAATTGTTTTCCAGCGATACAAAACAATATTAAACTTGTTCTATAATATAATTCCAGATCTTTTAAAAGAATAATCACTTATTATCTGTCTTTCAGAGATAATGAAGGGGAAGAATATGGAAGGATTTGAAAATGTTAATGAGAGTTTTAATAACCAGGCCTTACCACATTTGGAACCATGACAGGTCAGCAAGCATAGAGGTAAATGAGTAAAAGTAATTTGGCGTAAGATAGAACATGGGCAGTGTATCAGATGATCTCAAGTTTACAGAAGGTAGAATACAGAACATCAGCCTGGAATAGTCTGAGGTGATGGCAGTGAATTGGAGAATTGCCAATATTGTGTTCTTGTTGAAGAGTAAACCCAGCAATCAGATCAAGTTTGGTGGCGGTGAAACTTTTAGAAACAATTATTCAGGATAGAATTTATCGTCACACTGAAAAACGTGGATTGATTTGGGACAGTCAGCATGGATTGCTGGAATTTCTTTTAAGCTAAGTAACAGAGAAAGTTGATAAGTGCAAGACTGCTGATGTGGTAGACAGGGACTCCTAAAAAGGTGTTCGATATAGTGCCAAACAACAAAATCATAAAGAAAGTATAAGTTGTGGAATACAAGGGACAGTAATATTGTGGAAACAAAATTTATTGAGGGATAGGAAACAGAATAATATTCAATGGTATTTTTGGGCTGAAAGGATCATTTAGTTCTTGGTGTGTGGGGGACAATTTCAAATTTTACAGAAAACAAAGCTTGGGACAGTCTAACCTGTGACAGAAGACAGCTTAGAACTGTATTGTTAGGGTGACTCTGCCTAATGGGTTCTTTAAGGCTTGATCAAAATGAATACAAGACACGTGTGCTTTGATGTAAAACAAATTTATTAGCTTAATCCAATTCAGATACATGCAAACTCATGAGGGAATCTATTAGCCTGAACTACTTTAGACATATTCGACAAGTGAGTTTCAATGCCTTCTGCCGATCAGGGAGTACTGGGCGATGGCTGGCACTTGGAGCTCTCTCAGTTTCCCTGGTCCCAGTTTTGCGAGCCCTCGTCCAAAGATGAAAGGTTCCCTCACCATGGTCTCAAAAACCCCAATCCAATGGTTAAAGTTTCCCCAATCTGGGAAAAGTCCCCATTATTGATATTATTCTGAATCTAATGTTCCATGTTATATTGTCATTCGGAGTACGTTCCCAAGCATTCCTGTATGCTTGGTAGTCACAAGCATATACAGGTGTTGCTGCAAAACAGCCTGATCCCAAGTCAAGGCAAGGTCATTGTGGTTATCTTCCAGCCAAAACAAGCTGCTTTTATACTAAGCCTCTTTTCATGAAGTTTCCTTCAATTGCTTATTGCTGCATCCAATTAAACCTTGGTTTGGAGTTATCACTTTTGAGTCTAACACTACGAGAACTTCAAAATGACATTGGCAAGTGTGGAGTTGATGGATAGGTGGCAGACGAAGTTCAAAATGGAGAGGTATGAGGTGATACACTTTGGGACAAAGAACACAGTGTGTGTGTAAAACATATAAAGCAGACCTAAGGGGCAACTTTTTCACACAGAGGGTGGTGCATGTATGGAATGAGCTGCCAGAGGAAATGGTGGAGGCGGATACCATTGCAACATTTAAAAGGCATCTGAATGGGTATATAAATAGGAAGGGTTTGGAGGGATATGAGCCAGGTACTGACAGGTGGGACGAGATTGGGTTGGGATATCTGGTTGGCATGGACAGACTGGACGAAAGGATCTGTTTCTGCACTATACATCTCTATGACTCTACTATTCTGAAGTGTGTGCAGGAAAACAGAGATCTGGGTGTGTATTTACATAAGTAATTAAATGGGCAGGACAGGTAGAGGCATCTGTTCATTAAGCATACAATATCCCAGACTTCGTTTATAGGGGCAAAAGGTGCAAGATCAAGGAGGTTATGATGAACTTACAATAGTCATTGGTTAGACTTCAGTTGAGGTACTGCGGTGTACATTTCAGATGTCACACTATACAAAGAATGTGAATGCACTGGAGAAGAGGTTTACAAGCATAGTTCCAGTGATGAAATATTTCAATTAAGAGGAAAGATTGCAGAAATTGGGATTCTTTTCCCCTGGAGAGGAGAAGGTTAAGAGGATATTTGATAAAGATTTTCAAAATCATGTATGGTTGGACAGAGTCGATAGGGAGAAACTGTTCCTGTTTGTAACTGGATCAAGAACCAGAGGGCACAATTTTAAAGTGAAGCAAGTGCAAGGTGAGGAAAAAAAAGTATTGTCAACGAATGAATCAAGTTAATAGTAAGAAGTATCAACAATAGGTAATCATTATTTTAAAATTATTTTTAGACTTGTGCACATACTATTTAGCGAACCTGAGACTAATCATAACCTAATAAGCCAATTGGAGTTCAGGATATTTTTGATCGTACACAAGAAGGAAGAGTCAACACAGAAAAAGGACTTTAGCCAACAGAACAGAATAAAAGCTCTGTGTCTAGTCAACTTAGTGTGGCAAACAGATGTCTGAAAGTGGATTTCCTGAAAAACCATAGATTTTTAAAAAAGTATTCTTTCTCTTATACTTTTTGACAATAAATGTGGTTGAAGTTACACTAGGAATAGATCTTGTAACTAATCAGTACTTATAAAAATTGCAGACATTGGATGTCTGAAACTCAATTTATAAATATAATTAACATAGAATTAAAGTTAAAGGGCAGTCCAAAATCATAGAAATGAAGGTGAAAATAGGTAGCTTCTGTGATCAAGTATGCAGGTGGTCAGAAACTCATCTTGGATCAAATGTAAACCAAGGTTTAATCTTCAATCTGGGACCATAAACCTGATGTATGGACAGTTTCTGGATCCTGATTCCATACTGCAATCCTTGAACATAAGTGCTGTAATTGGGCTGGTAGCAAGTTCAGTGATTGAATGGATCAGAGGGTTACGTAGGTGGGAACTTCCTGCACAGTCTGAGTGCAAAGGCAGTTGACAGCCAAATTGGAGGCCTGCTACTGCCTTACAATGAGAGGAGTCAGTAATTCAGAAATTCAGGCCCAATGGTGTACAAAATTCGCCAAATGGCCACCTGAAATTTAACATTTAGACTGTTTGGTTGATTTCACAGATTTATAAATTGAAAATCACCTTCTGGCCATTCCCTGCCTCTTAATAAGCTTCTTAAACTCTTGCAATCTGTGACCATAGCACAGGAAACTATTCCAATGAGGGAAGGATAAATGAGGAGTGGGGATCAGGGAGAATATAGTCTGGTCGTTCGATAATGTTTTCAGCAGCTACAGGTGGAAATTTCAAAAGAATTTGTTTGTTGTTTACTAGTAGGGTTAAAAAAAATCTCCTTGTGACTCAAGCCAAATTTACAGGTGAAGGATCTAGTAGGAATAGGCAAGACTGATAGAGTCAGAAATGGAGATTCTGCTCAGTAGGTTTTCAAGAGCTAGGTTTGTGATTAAGCCTACCTCATAGGCATTAATAAAAACACAAAGAATTGGAACACAAATAGGCTATTAGGCCCATTGAATCTTCTCTGACATTAAATAAGATAATTTGGATTCTGGCCCTACTTCACTTTCCTGCCTCTCTCCTATAACCCTCAACTCCTTGTAGATCAAAAATCTATGTAATTCAGCCCTGGAATGTCTCGGTCTTCATTGTTTGCAGGAATTCAAAGATGAATGATCCTCAAAAATTAACTCAAATTTCAGTTTTAAATGGGAAACTCTTTATTCTGAAACGTGTTCCCTTATTCCAGATTTACCACAAGAGGAAATATCTTCCCAGCAGCTAGCCACCAAGCTTTCTCAGAATCTTATCATCTTCAATAAGATCACATCGCATTTGTTAAAACTCCAATGAGCAACAGGCCAATCTGCTCAAGTTTTCATCATAAGACAATCCTGTCTCAGCAATCAATCTTGTAAACTTTCTCTGAATTTCCTCTAATGATCCTAATTCCTTTAATATTCCTCCTTAAACAAGGAGATCAAAACTTTATGCAGCAATGCAAGTACAGTTCATCAATACGTTATAAAAAATTTTCCAATTTTGTACTGCACCCCCTTGCAATAGAGACCAATATTCCATTTGCCTTGCTATTTCTCGTTGAACCCACATACAACTATTTTGTGTTTCACGTATGAGGACAGCTATATCCCTCCATCTAGAGGGAGACAAAATAATGCTACAGTTTAAAATGCTACAGTTTTAATTCGGTTTTTCAAATCTTCCAAGCAGTGGATAACCTTACATTTTTTTCATATTATACTCGATCTGACAGTTTAAGAATTAGTAAAAAAGAAAGATCTATATCCTCATCAGACTCTGTGATAATCCAAATTGTTTTCCCACCCATCTTTGAATTAGCAGCAAATTTGGTTATAACACTGTCTGCCCCTTCATTCAAATCACTGATATAAATTGCAAGTGGTGAGGCAGCAGCATTGATTCCTGTGGATTTCTCCCTACTTACAGTTTACTATTTTCACAATTATTCACGTGTCCCACCTCAGTTTCCTGTTGGATAGACATTCTGCTTTTCATGGTAATATTTCATTCCAATACTATGAGCAGTAACTTGTGCAGTAACATTTTTGGCATGTTATTGAGTGTCATAGAGTTATAGAGTCTTTTGGAAATTCAAATCCAGTACATTTTCAGGTCCCACATACCTTATATTGCTTGTTTATAATCTCAAATAAACGATAATAAATTTGCCAAATGTGATTTCGCTTTCATAAAAACCATGCTGACTCTGAGGGATTGCATTATGATTTCCTAAACGTCCTCCTCCTACTACTTTTATCGTGCATTGCAGAATATTTCCGATGACAGATATTCCTATAACTGGCCTATAGCTTTCTATTATTTGACATCTTTCTTTTTTGAACAGGGACATTATTTTCAAAGTATTTCAATCTGCTGGGACCTTTTGAGAATGTATGGAACTGTCAAATCACATCAATGCTCCTTCTATTTTTAAAGCAATTATTTTTTAACAACCAAGGATATGGCTCATCCAATATCTCTTATAACGTACCATTCTTTTTTGAATACGCCCTTCTGAAATATTGACAGATATTTTACTATGATGGAGGTATTTCAAGTTGTTGTTATTGTTATTTCCTATAGAACCAAGATATCTCAATCATAAATTGAAATGTGGAAATTTAATATCTTTGAGGAACAGTTCCAGAAAATTCAAATTTGAACAGCTGTCAAATTAGAACAATATCACTCAAAATAATCCTCAATTTCTAATTATCTAGCTGATTGATAATCCAATTTTCGCTTTAATCCTAGGTCTGATGAGCTTTTACTTTTAGTTATAAATCTCCCATGATGAACACATTCAAGATTATATTTATAACAGTTATCACAAAATTGTGTTAAAATAAAATGGTTTTCACTTTGAACTTAGATGTCCAGAAATATATACCACAACCAAAACAGAAAATGTTGGAGACACACAACAGCTCAGTCAGTATCTGACCTAAAATGACTTGCAACATTTTGTGTTTTCACTTCACACGTACAGTATTCATTTCTTTTCCAGAAATGTACCATGTACTCTTGACAAAAAAAAAATTCTAGTTGTCAGTTGGTGAGTTCATTTCCAGCTTTAATGAGTTGCAAAAGCCATACACTGCTATACGCCTTTTACGACTTCTAACCTTTCCAGAAATCTAATTCTCTAATGATCTGTTTGCATGCATTCCTCCTTCAACCAATTAGTCTTTTATTAGCCTTCATGCTCCTCTCTTCACAGGGATCTCAAAGCAAGTATTGGCAAGTGACAAGATAATTAAACATGCTCTAGGAAGCCCTAATCTACTGGTTCTCAAATGTTTCCATGTGATAGACTTTCCTATAATTATGCAAACTTCAAAGTGCTTTGAGCAAAAATTGATATACCCAAGAACATTTGTTTGAACTGCCAGAAGAAACCAACGCTTTCTTCAAAGCTTATATTTGCTAGTATATAGCAAAGGACTTAAGCATGAAATACTAAACACAGAAATAGGATCATTCAGGTCTTAGACAAGAAGCAATAATTTTTACAAAAAAATGTTCCAGCAGTAATAATATGCTTTCAAAAACTGATTGAATTACCTTTCTCATATAAATGTCTGCTATCATGGAAAGAGGTATTGTGAGGCTTAATGCGAGGGTTCCAATCAGTGATGATGTAAGGAAACAGCCCCTGAAAAATAAAAATAAATTTAAAATCTATATAAAAATAGAACTAGTTAACTGCAAATCATTAATTCAATTAGTTCTAAATGTAAAGATAATGTTCTAACTTGCTACAAATGGCCCATATATTGAAAAATTCTAAATTCATAGGCTAAACCACACTGTACAGATAAAATGTAAAAAGTAATAAAAGCTAAAAATCAATAATGCTTAATCAACTCCTTAACAAATCTCATAGATTTTCATACAGAATTATTTTGAAGTGCAGAAATTGTAATATGGGCAAACAGAGCAGGGAATTTTAACAGCGGACATTCCCACAAATTGAAATGAGATAAATGATCAATTGGGCTATCTTAATTTAATATTTGTTGTAAATGTTTGCAAAAACCACCAGGAGAACTTGTTGCTTTTCTTGGATTATTCTCATTGGATTTTTAACATGTCCATGAACATGTGAAACAGGCAGACTGTGCCTTGCTTTATGAACTTGAATAGTGAGATTTCAAAGAATATAGGAAGTCCTCAGTACTGAGCTGATTAAGTCCTAGAATAGGACCACACAATTTCTACTTCAGAGAAATAATACGAACCATTTGCCAAAACTAACTGATCAGCATCAACTGATGCTGGCTTTGTTGGCTTTGGAAAGTCATAATTTATGAAAACTGTCTAGTTAAATTCATATAAAATAAACCAATGTGAACATGACAGAAAACCTGCAAATATTTATTAAGAAGCACCATACTCTTAACTTTACCTGAACCACTACAAATTAAAAAGCAATTATCTATTCATTAACATCACAGGAATATAAGAGATTTGGATAGTTACAGAAAGACTTAGGTCACAAAAGACAAAATTAGAATTCTTGATAGATTCTGGGAGAGGGTGGGAAGGGTGGAATTGAAATGACAATGAGGCTAGTCAGGAGATGTTAAACAGTGCAGATATACAGTTCTTGCACTGCAGAATGTCTACACCAGGGTCGATTTTAGCAAATTACAAATAGTGATCGTCTTTGGGAAAACAAATTTTATATTTCAACTTGAACTTTTATTCTGCTGAAATAAATCTGAACTCTTTATGACATTATTTGAAAACATTTGAGTAATTAGCAACTTGGCAGTTTGTATAAGTAACTTATGGTGTTCCTTTCAGACTTACATTTCAAAAACAAATTATATCAAAATCATACCACAACCAAAGAAATTCAGAAAGCACTGTTCCTATAAGCCCATTAATAAGGATGTACATCCAAACAGTTTTGGTTGGAAATTCAAAAGCCTCAAATCCCGTGTAGTGAAGCAAGAAAAACCCAGGCCACAGCAGCAGGAGATTAAATAATCCCACGAATCCTAAAAATTGAAAATGAAAAGAAAGTGAAATCCAAAGTAAATATTTGCAACAGAAATTAGTCAACAAGTGGTTTTAAAAGATACTTATTACTTCTTTTAATAAGTTAGCGCACTCTTCAGATTTCAACAGTTCAACAGCGAATGATCCTATGGTCAGTGGTGAACTATGCCTGAAGGGAATGTGTTCAGTAGATACGAGCAAGGATAGCTTGATTCAGCCTTGATAAGAAATTTAGCACTGTCAGTTTTTACTGGGGGAAATTAAGATTATGGATAAGGATTCAGGTCTTAGACAAGAAGCAATACTTTTTACAAAAAAAATGTTCCAGCAGTAATAATACTGCTTTCAAAAACTGATTGAATTACCTTTCTCATATAAATGTCTGCTATCATGGAAAGAGGTATTATGAGGCTTAATGCGAGGGTTCTATTGCTTTTTACAGAAGGAAATTTGCTGGTATTTCCATACTGGCTTACATGTGACTCCAGACTTACAGTAATATGTTTGGCTCTTAATTGCCCTCTGAAATGACCTGTAAGCCAATCAGTTCCAGGACAATTAGGGATGGACAACAAATGCTCACCTATCAGGTGACACCACACCCCAAATATTAAAAAAATGCTGGCCATCTTTTTTTAAGCACAATTTATTGGTATGAATGCTTGAGGTTTGTGATTTTTTCACCTGTGTAGCAATTAGACATTACAAAACAAAAGGATTTGTTACAATGGATTTAGGTTTGCTTGCTGAGCTGGAAGGTTCATTTCCAGACGTTTTGTCACTATACTAAGTAACATCTTCAGTGGGCCTCAGGGCGAATCACTACTGATAATTCCTGCTTTCTATTTATACGTTTGGGTTTCTTTGGATTGGTGATGTCATTTCCGGTGGTGATGTCATTTCCTGTTCTTTTTCTCAGGGGGTGGTAGATCGGGTCTAACTCGATGTGTTTGTTGATAGAGTTCTGGTTGGAATGCTATGCTTCTAGGAATTCTCATGCGTGTCTCTGTTTAGCTTGTCCTAGGATGGATGTGTTGTCCCAGTCGAAGTGGTGTCCTTCCTTATCCATATGTAAGGATGCTAGCGACAGAGGTCATGTCATTTTGTGGCTAGTTGATGTTCATGTATCCTGGTGGCTAGTTTTCTGCCTGTTTGTCCAATGTAGTGTTTGTTACAGTTCTTGCATGGTATTTTGAAAATACATTAGTTTTGCTCGTTGCCTGTCTTTCAAGTTTAAGTTCAATGAACCACCCCCGAGAAAAAGAACAGGAAATTACATCACAACAGGAAATGACATCACCAACCCCCCAAAAAACAAATATATAAATAGAAAGCAAGAATTACCAGTAGTGCTTCGCCCAGAGGCCCACTGAAGATGTTACCTAGTATGGTGACGAAATGTCTGGAAATGAACCTTCCAGCTCAATGAGCAAACCTCCATCCAGAACCTCAACCTGAAATACAAATCTTCTCAAAACCCGCTAAGATTTGTTACAATGCTAATGAGTTAAAATATAAATTTGAACTATCAGAGAAACATTCCAAGAATTACTTCTAGGTGCTAAAACTTGATTCTGAACAAAATACTTTATTTCTAAAACATACTGATTTTGGTACCTTTCAAATATTTATAATTTTTCTGAAGTGTTATCTAATTGGAACTTACGAAGATTAACTTATACGGTAATAAATGCCTATGTGAAAACATTTTAATTTCATGGATATTATCATCACACAGGCATCCCATGTGGTGCTAACTAAGCACTCCTGGAAACTACAGCAGAATCAGAACGTTTTAAATTTAGTTTTCTTTTTAAATGAAAGCAATGTCACAATGAAGCAGTGAAAATCTTTACATTATAGAATTGATAATGCAGAAAAAGTTATTAAAGATTGTAAGAAGCTTCTGAAGGAAACATAAGGTGGGTTTCAAATGAAAATCCAAATAAAAAGAAATGTTCTTATCAAAAAAAGCGTGAATGCAAGAAATGAGGATTAGTATAGTCTAAGACCGATTATAGGTTATGCTAATAGAAAAGCACTTTCTTTCAAATCAAATCTAGCTAGTATGAAATTGGAAAATGGATTTTAGTCGCAATCCTGCATAAAGAATGCAGTGAAGCATGTTATTGCTTTCATTGTCGAGATTTAATTTATATATGGCAGGAAAAGTTTATAATACATCACCAGGAACACTGTTTTAGCACAACAGCTCCTTGCAGAAGGAGAAAAGAATCTTCTAATTGAACTTATGCATTTTTGAAAAGCAGGGTGGTTGGGGGAATCATTGGACTAGTTTGATATAATTCTTACAGTACAAGTGCCACAAGCTAAAACAGTCATCTATTAACAGAAAAAAAAAAGTAGATTCTCATAAATAAATTTGTAATTTCATGTTAGTGAGGTCATTTAATAAAGCAAAATAGTTATTTTTGTAGAGGTAATGATCAAAGTTTTCATATTAGCTGGATTCTATGATAGGCTGGTACAGAAATGGCATCACTGCAATTATGTAAAAGGTGTATAATTTATTTTTTTGCCTCCTTCCTTTTAGTGAGTAGAAATCTACATGATGCAATTTTAAACTGAATTGTCTTGTAATCAGCAAGAACAGTTCACTTACTGTTGATTGTATTCAATGTAGTCTGCAGGACTGACAGGTAGCACACAAGAATTTTGTAATTAAATATTTTTCAAAGCTCTAAATTCACAATTAATTAATAACCTAACTTGTTTAATTTCTAATTACTGTATAAGACCATTATTCATTGTAAGCACATATTTCTGAATTCTATTTTAAAAAAAAGATATTTCTGATTGGTCTTATGCCAAATTGGGTGGTTTATTATTCCACGATTATCAGTGTAGTAAATATTGCAGTCAAGGTAATAACGCTCTATTAACTAAAATATAGCTCTTTGGGCAGCAGGATGGCTCAGTGGTGAGCACTGCTGCCTCACAGCCCCAGAGACCTGGGTTCGACTCCTGCCTCAGACGACTGTCTGTGTGGAGTTTGCATATTCTCCCAGTGTCTGCTTGGGTTTCCTCTGGGTGCTCTAGTTTCCTCCCACAGTCTAAAGATGTGCAGGTCAGGTGAATTGGCCATGCTAGATTGCCTGCAGTATTGGGTGCATTAGTCAGGGGTAAATATAAAGGTAAGGGAATGGATTTGGTTGGGTTACTCTTCGGAGGGACGATATGGACTTGTTGGGCTGAAGGGCCTGTTTCCATACTGTAGGGAATCTAATCTAATGCAGTTATATGCATTACAAATAATGATTAAATACACAACTCTATCCTTATGAAGAGTTGTGTGATTTGTTTACATTACAGATTTAGATACCTTGTGATCCCATCAATTCACTCCTTGAGACAAAAGAATCAATTGTATCAAAGTTATTTACTCCAAAAGCATTTTTTTTCTCTCATTGTAGATTCTACTCAACTTGACAGAAGGTGATTTTAAGATTCTTGCTCCCGTTTTATCACCCACTTCCAAACAATTGGGACAACAGCAGCAGGACATTAACATTAGTGAGATTTGAGATCATATTAAATTATTCACCTCTGTTTTCATTCCTTGGCACAACATTTCAATGGACTATGCAGCTCAGGAAGCATTATTTTTTAATGGACCAGTTAGCTATCTATATGTTTGATTAATAATTTAATTTCCATTAGGTTTTCCATCTTAGTGTTAACTACTATCCTAAGGAAAATTTTGAGGGCAAGATTTTCTAATTTCAAATATTGTCTGAAGGTAGTTATTAGCTTGTTCTACGTTTAGAGACTATTTAAGTAACCTAATTAAATTTATGCCTTTCTGCATTTTCACTGCAGAGACCACAATATCTCAAATTTTCCTTTTCCTCCTATGGAAAGGAGTTCACTTTAAACTACCTATCATGGTTGAGTCAGAATTACCTTTGCTGTTAGTCTTCAATCATTGGAGGTGCTACACCAAGTCTCAGTACATGTAAATCTAATGAAAATACTTAAAAATAACAGCTTCACAGAGTGGGTGGAGAAAAGCTGCATTTCACAGGATGGTGGAACACAGACAGTATAGCATACCATGACTGATCCTTCTGGCAAGAGCTGCTACAAGTTGGCACAGCAGGAAACACAAGAACAAAAGAAATAGGAGCTGGAGTGGTTTTATTAGCATCTTCAAGACAGTTGTGTCATTCAACAAGATCATGGCTAAACGTCCAGCTCAATTGCACCATCCCCATATCTTTTAATTCCCGCAGCACCCAAAATTCTATTAACTTCAGTTTTGAATATACTTAATGTTTGATCATCCTTCAGTTTCTAAAAGTATGGAATTTTAACACTTTGTGTGAAAGCACTCCTCTCATCTGGGTCCCAAAGAGATGAGTCCTTGTTCTGAGATTTGATACTGTGTTTTAGATTCACTAGACAGGGGAAACATTTGTTGAGTATCAAGCTTCTTCAGAATTTTATTTGTTTCAATTAAAACAACTCTCATACTTGTAGGGAATGATCTTGCCTCGCCTACTCAATCTCACCTGAAGACAATTCTTTCATTCCAGAAACGAGACCACTGAAATAATCATTGCACTCTCTCAAAGAAATTGCAATCTTCTTTCAGAAAATAAACTAAAACTGCACAAAGAATTCCAAGAGTCACATTACCAATGACATGTATAATTGTACTTACATTTATTTTCTCTTATATTTGAATAATTTTGCAACAAAATCTCATAAACCAATTAAGAGACATGGAATCATAGAGATGTACAGCATGGAAACAGAACCTTCAGGCCAACTCGTCCATGCAGACCAGATATCCGAAATAAATCTAGTCCCATTTGCCAACACTTGGCCCGTATCCCTCTAAATCCTTCCTATTCATGTATCTGTCCAGATGCTTTTTAAATGTTGCAACTGTACCAGCCTCCACCACTTCCTCTAATAGCTCACTCCATATATGCACCTCCCTTTGCATGAACCAGTTGCTCCTTAGGTCCCTTTTAAATCTTTCCCCTCTCACCCTAAACCTATGCCGTTTAGTTCTGGACTCTCCCAACTCAGGGGAAAAAAACCTTGTCTCTTTACCCTACCCATGCCCCTCATGATTTTATAAACCTCTATAAGGTCACCTCTCAGCCTTGGGTGCTCCAAGGAAAACAGCCCCAGCCTATTCAGCCTCTCAGTAGAGCTTAAACCTTCTAATCCTGGCAACATCCCTGTAAATCTTTTCTTCCAAGTTTCAGAACATCTTTCCTGTAAGAAGTTGCCTGTTCTGAAGATGTTATATCGGTCTCATATATCATTGTAATAACATAATAATTCATTTAGACAAGTAAGCCCTTCACTAACATAGGTCCAAGTTGAGCTAACAGAAAGAGTTAATTATTATGTTGGTTCAAAGCAATAGACTGATAATGTTGGCATTAGAGGTAGTATATTAACATGGATAGAAGATTGGTTAACTAATAGAAGACAGAGAGTTGGTATAAGAGTTGGGGCTTTTTCAAGAAGGTAATCTTTAACTAGTGGTGTGGTACATGAGTGGGGTCACAATTATTTACAATATACATTAATGACTTGGATGATGGAAGCAAATGTACGAGAGACAACATTGTGGTTGACACAAAATAGGTGGACAGGCAAATGTTGATGATGACAAAAGGAATCTGCAGAGGGATATAGACATGTTAATTGATTGGACAAAAATTTGACAGAGGGAGTATAATGTGGGGAAATGTGAGGAAGGGTAGAGCAGCTGAATTTTATTTACATGGCCAAAACTGCAGAAATCTATAAAACAGCGGAATTTGGGAAATTTTGTCCATGAATCATAAAAAAACTAGCATCCAAGTTCAGCAAGTAAGCGAGGGAAATAGAATGTTGGCCTTTATTTCAAAAGGAATGGAGTATAAAAATAGGGAGCTTTTCTTTAAATTATACAACACAGAATTCAGGCTACTGCAAGAAGAGAGTTTGGGTATCTAATCTAAGGAAAGATATAGTCGCATTTGAGGCAGTCCTGAGAAGGTTCACTAGGTTGAAAGCTGCTATGCTAAGAGTGGCCTGTTGAGGAGATGTTGAATAGATTGGGCGTGCATTGTTAGAATATAGAAGAATAAGAAATGATGTTATTGAAATATACAAGACTCTTATGGGACATGATAGAATAGATGCAGAAATGTTGTTTCCCCTTGTGGGAAAGTCTAGGACCAGAGGGTATAATTTCAGTGTATAGTATTCTTAACACACAGATGAGAAGGAACTTCCCTCTCAGAGCATTGCAAATCTGTGGAATTCTTTACAGCAGATGGTTGTTCAGGCACAGTCATTAATGATATTCAAGGATGAGATAGACAGATTTTTAAAAGAGTAAATGAAACAAGGGTTATGGGGAAAAGGGCAGGAAAATAGAATTGAGGATTATCTGATCAGCTTGATCTCATTGAATGTAAGAGCCTTCTGAATGGCCGACTTCTGCTTACAGTCTTACTTCCTTAAATACTAACCATTTTAAGTACAAATGTATATTTCATTGCAATTTCTTAATTCATCTCCGTCAATTGTTACAACCGAGGTTGTAGAACTTACCTTATCCAGTCCCACTACCCCAGTGATCACAGCGTGTATTTAAATCTTTATTCAGTTACCAAAATAGCTAATTACGTACCTTATCTTGAAAAATGCACGTTTTAGCTATAACGTCACTGAAAAATTAGGGAATGGTATTTTTGAGAATGCTAATTTCTGTTCACAACAGCACGATTTTAGTGGGGATCAGATCGTGCACTTTGTTCTGTGAATGCGCCAATGTCCGTATTATAATCTCCTTGCGGTTCTGCACATGTGCCAATGTTTGGGCCGTTCTGCACATGCACGATGTCAGTTGCTCACAGGGAGCAATTTTCTGTGAGAGGTACTGTACAGAGAGCAGCTTTCTTACATTTTTTAAATGTACTGTGTTAAATTTACTTTTGTTTGTTAATAAATATGATTTCAACCATCATTCAGGCTGTGCTATACTTTGTGTTAGACCTTTGGGTGATTTTTGAGTGATTGTGAGTGATAGTTTTTGCTCGTCTGCCCCTAACCCCACTTTTCTCATGGGCCCCATTATTTCTATTGAGCGATTTTCTATTAAGCGAGGTTTCGCTGGAAGCAACTATGGCATTATAGGAGAAGCCCTTCCTGAAGAAGGGCTTATGCCTGAAATGTCGATTCTTCTGTTCCTTGGATGCTGCCTGACCTGCTGCACTTTTCCAGCAACACATTTTCAGCATTATAGGATAACTACCTGTATTACCTTCAGGTTAAAAACTTCCAATCAGCTACAAAATTATTGAGCATAAAAACAAAAACTTATTCAAAGACGCAAAGATGATTATCATATCCCATTTTGAAACATGAGAGCGTAAATATTTACCCTTTTAAATAACCTTAACACACTGACCTAGAAACCCATTCATTCCATGAATTTGTCCGTGAGATTCTTGCTGCAGTTTGATCTGCCCAATCAATATGAAAATTAAAGGTCCCAATGATTACCTGTATTTTAATAATTACATGTACCTCTAATTTCCTACATTACAAACGTTATTTGAGGCCAGGGCACCGACTCCTTTCTGTCCCTTGCTGTTTCCTCAATTCTGAGCTGAGTTTGATTTTATGACAGCAGTAACCTATTCATTTTCAATGAATTGACATGTAACTAAAACATCTAATTGCATGATTGTTTTTGCCTAATCAAAGCATCTCAGTCTTATTAAAATTCATGGTTTATACTATATTCATTAATATGTTAACAATCACCTCCAATTACTGTTCTTTTTAGCTTTGTTGATATATCTTGCTCAAATATGCATACCAAGTAAATTCACATTGATTTCAATCTGCAGTTCCTCTAGCCCGTTTATATAATTAGCTCATGATCTTTTGAATATTACAATTTTTCCATCACTTTTTGCCCTTCTGTGTTGACACTACTGCAAATCCTGACATGCAGACCGATTGAGAGTTTCTAAGGATGTTAAACTTCTGATGGGTAACTCAACAACTGATCCCCCTCAAATTACTCAATTAATCTGACTACCACTCTGATCACACTACACTCCCAACCAGATCTAGTCACACAACCTCTACTCTTGTGACAACCAAATCCAAACTGAATACACACTTCAACTCAACTATTCACCTAGCCTCCTCACTCTCTCTCCCCTCCCTCACCTATTGTTGAGATAATGGACTTGTGAACTTACTGTATAGCAGCTATGGCTATAAGAGAACATGCTTTGTCTTCCTCAGACTCAACCCTACCCCTGACTAATACTGTGCTGTGTATTTCTTTGACAGCTGGAATTGGAAGATCACAGAAAACATGTGCACAGCACCAGATTGGAGAAATCTTAGAGTGCAGTGGTAATCTGTTCATCATGGTTGCTGCTCAAAAGATTTGGGCCACTATTTCTTGTATTGTCAAAGACTTAAAACCGATTTTGGTTCTGTTGCCTGTCCTATGCAAAATGAATTGTTACTAACTGAACCCTGGTTCATTGATTTCTCTCCTATGTAAATAGAGAACTAACAAAGTTTGACGTGGTCAGTGGTTCCTGGTGAATAATGAACTCCAGCTTGTTGATGTCTGTGAAAACCAGGAAGTTGTGTTTGTTGGAGATTGCCACTGTTTGATACAAATATTACTGCTCATCAGCCCAAGCCTAAATGTTGTCATGTCTTTCCGCATGTGAATATTCACTTTCTAAGAAGGTGTGAATTGAATCTGACACTGCATTCATCAGTGAAAATTTCCACTTCTGACCATCTCTCGCTTCTAATTATGACAAACATGGAAAATAGGAGCAGGAGCAGGCCAACTGGCCCGACAAGTCTGCTCTACCATTCAACATGATCATGGGTGATCATCCAATTCAGTACCCTATGCCTGCTTTCTCCCCACACCTTTTGAACACGTCAGCCCCAAGAAATATAGTTAATATCTTGAAAACAGTCAATGTTTTGGCCTCACCGCTTTCTGTGGTTGAGAATTCCACAGGCTCATCACTCTCTGGGTGAAGAAATTTAATCTTAATTCAGTCCTAAATGATCTACCCTGTATCCTTAAAGTGTGACCCCTGGTTCTGAACTCCAGTCATCATGAACATCGAATCTATCATCTTAACCAAACAACCACAACTACATCCTTCCTGTATTTAGCCGATTTAATCCTGTTAGAATTTTATAGGTTTCCATGAGATCCCCCTCATTCTTCTAAAATCCTGATTGTGATCCTAACTGATCATGTATCTTCATGTGTCAGTCTGGCAATATTGGGTAAGCTTGACACCTGTCCTGACAGACCATAATTATTTCAAAAATATTATGCATGGAAGAACCAGGAGTAAGAAAATAACTGGCAGGATTCCAGGAATAAATTGAAATACGAAAAAAAACTCTAAACTCTCCAAACTTGAATCTAACAAGCACAAGCAACAACAGCTAAACACTTAAACTGAACAAGTAACGTCTGATTATCAATTATAAAAGCGTCAATCTTAAAACTCAATCCAGAGACTTAATCCAGCTTCACCTTATTTTTAACTGTAACTTTTATGCCAATAAACTTTTAAACACACTAACGTTGGAAGGCCGTTCCTTTCAGAGAATCTAGTTGGATAGCTCAATATAGCACAAGGATTTCATAAATTCCTACCAATATGATGTTGTGGTTCATTCCACAAGCCACCAAACATTTCATTGGCTTTGAAATTTCCTCTCATTTCAGAGCTCCTTGGCCCTATTCAAGGGATGAGTATCATGTTAGGTATCACTCCAACTAGTAGAGAGTGTTTCGTTGTTTTCCAATGAACTCAACATGACTAGGACTTCTTGATGCCACACTCAATTGTTATGAAGATGTGGGTGTACTATACCTTTAACAGTTGAAAAGCTAGCAAGGATTTAGAGAAGCACTGTGAGTACTGGAAAATTTAAAATGTAACAGTGGATTGAAACAATTACCTAGCTGTGTTGCCAGGATATAAAATCAAACTCTAATTTGGCCACTTTAAATTATGCCCCAAGTTACCAAAATCCAGTCAAATTTGAAAAAATAATGTTTGACAACACTAAACCAATGAAATGATCTGATGTTTTGGGGTACAAATATCAGACATTTTGAACAGTTATCCAGAGCAGCAAAGAACAGCTCGCACCAATAACTAGAGAGACTGCTCGCAGAAACATCTGCTCTCTTAAAGGTACCATCATCTATCAAAGACCTAGGAAGCAGAATCCCCAAGAAGGAAAGAAGACAGAGGACACTCGGCAAAACAGACTGATTTTGAAATGTGATTTTTTAAAAAATAAATTGTAATCGGGATTTTTATCAGGTCAGTATTGAAGAGGGGGATTGAAGAGGGGGAAGTAGAAGATAGGTTTAAGAGAAAGGAATTGTAAATAGTTGTTAGCTAATAATTCCTTAAGTCTAACAGAGAATAAGTTCTGAAATTTTAACTTTAAATAGTGTCTTTTGGGATAGTTCTTTTCCTCTCAAATTTTAACAGAATAGAGCACGGGATGAATCTTATCTGTATTGCTGGTTTAAATTAGCAGAGGGGTTTACCCAATGTCATAACACAGTCAAATGTTGCCTTTACATAAAGGGAAATCAATCATAGCTGGCTTCTGAATTCAGCTCTTTTATACACCTTTGCATCATAGGTGTAATTAGATCAGAAACCAAATGAAACCCAAATTGAACACTGATGGAATAACGAACAAAGAACAGTCCATCACAGGAACAGGCCCTTCAGCCCACCAAGACTGCGTCATATGTGATGCCTTTCTAAAGTAAAAACCATTTGTGTCTATGTGGTCCATATCCCTCTATTCTTTGACTATTCAGGGAGCTATCAAGATGCCTCTTAAACGTTGCTATTGTATCTGCCTCCACCACCTCCTTTGACATGGCATTTCAGGCATTTATCACTCCCTATGTAAAAGAACTTGCCTCTCACCTCCTTTAAACTTACCCCCTTTTACCTTAAACATATGTCCCCTAGTAATTGGGAAAAAGACTTTGACTGTCCATTCTATCCATGCTCCTCAATTTTGTAAACTTCTATCAGGTCATGCTTCGTCCTTCAAAGTTCAAGTGAAAACAAACAAGGTTTGTCCAATCTCTTGTCATAGCTAATACCCTCTTAACCAGGCAATATCCTACTAAACTGTTTCTGTGTTCTCTTCAAAGCCTTCACATCCTTCTGGTAGTGAGACAACCTGAACTGGACACAACATTCCAAATGTGGCCGAATTAACGTTCTATGTAGTTGTATTGTTGATGAAACCCTCCATCATTTGCTGGTAATCAACAATAATCTGAAGGGGTGGCAATTGGCCAGAATGGATTTGGCCTCTGTTTTGATACACCTAGGCAATTTTCCATGTTGCTTGTTTACTGGTGTCGTAGCTTTGCTGAATTTTTAAAGCACAAACTTTCAGCATGACATTTGCTTCTGATATTAATGTTTCTAATTGCAAATAATAATTGTACAGGATACCTAAATAAAAATTACAATGTTTATAAACTCATCAAGTATACAAATAAAAATGTCAAAATATACATCAATTATCATGATAAACCTTACAAATTATTTGAATTATATCAAATGAATACTGCATACTCTCAACTGGTGCATGGCTTGGTTATCTCAGATTACAATGATATTGATCAGATGGGTCAACGGGCTGAGAAGTGGCAGATGGAGTTTAATTTAGATAAATGTGAGGTGCTGCATTTTGGGAAAGCAAATCTTAGCAGGACTTATACACTTAATGGTAAGGTCCTAGGGAGTGTTGCTGAGCAAAGAGACCTTGGAGTGCAGGTTCATAACTCCTTGAAAATGGAGTCGCAGGTAGATAGGATAGTGAAGAAGGCATTTGGTATGCTTTCCTTTATTGGTCAGAGTACTGAGTACAGGAGTTGGGAGGTCATGTTGCAGCTGTACAGGACATTGGTTTGGCCACTATTGGAATATTGCGTGCAATTCTAGTCTCCTTTATATCAAAAAGATGTTGTGAAACTTGATAGGGTTCAGAAAAGATTTACAAGGATGCTGCCAGGGTTGGAGGATTTGAGCTATAGGGAGAAGTTGAATAGGCTAGGGCGGTTTTCCTTGGAGGCCGAGGGGCGACCTTATAGAGATTTACAAAATTATGAGGGGCATGGATAGGATAAATAGACAAAGTCTTTTCCCTGGGGTCGGGGATCCAGAACTAGAGGGCATGGGTTTAGGTTGAGAGAGGAAGGATATAAAAGAGACCTAAGGGGCAACTTTTTCACGCAGAGGGTGGTACGTGTATAGAATGAGCAACCAGAGGAAGTGGTGGAGGCTGGCACAATTGCAACATTTAAAAGGCATTTGGATGGGTATATGAATAGGAAGGGTTTGAAGGGATATGGACCAGGTGCTGGCAAATGGAACTAGATGGGTTGAGGTATTGGGTCGGCATGGATGAGTTCGACCGAAGGGTCTGTTTCCATATGACTCTATGACTAAGTGAGACCTTGTGGAAGTAGAGGAGATCCCATCATTGAGTTGGTTTTCAGGAGGCCAACGTGCTTTGGGATGAGTTGCAACTCCCCCTGCCATATTGCTGGGGAAGCAGTTAAGAGATTGCTGGAGGAGGAAGTGGCCAATTATGGACAGCACCCAAGCCTTGTATGCTGCCAGCATAATCAAAAGACCAGCAGTTCTGGAACTGTTGCTGAACCACAGAGAGGTAGCCTTTGCATGCCAAAATAAATTTGAAGCATCCTCAGAAAAGTGAGCATTCAATAATCTTTTTTCATGTGGGCCACGCAGGCAGGAGAAGCAAGAGAAAATGTATAGCATTGATACCCCCCCAGGACCTTGTGTCCTCCACAAAGAAGGGTTGCTTCCTGCTCTGGTGAAGTGCCAAAAGCTGGGGAAAAAACACCTAATCTCTCTTTCAAAGAGGTGACTCACTTCCATTTGGTGGAGAGCTGAGCCTTACCCCAGTGGTGGAAATGTGTTGGAGAGCTGTAATGATGTGATTCCCCAGCATTTTATCAGGTCGCCCTGCAGCCCCCAGCCTGACAATGTAATTCCCCACACCTGGGGACTGGCAAAATTCCAGCTCGTGTGTAAATTCATACAGATGATAGCTTATATACAATTGTGAAGATGTGTGATCTACTCTTAGGTAAAAATCACACAACATCAGGTTATAGCCCAACAGGTTTAATTTGAAACACTAGCTTTCCGAGCGCTGCTCCTTCATCAGGTGGTTGTGGAGGACACAGTTGTAAGACACAACCAAATCATGATCTACACTTGAAATTAGACGTTGTAGCTAGGTTTAACAAAATCACACTGAGATCATATGAATTGCACTATATACTTTCCATAAAATGGTTGTATTAGAGTATAAAATCAGCATTGTTTAAATCATCTCAGAAATTTACGAAGTTTAAGGTTTCCATTTTCCTTATGTAAGATAAGTCAGTGAGGTGGATATATCTACAGTGGGAAAACCTTGAGCAAGTTACTGTGGTTATCTCAGAACATGCAACCATGGTTGATTTTATAATTTAAAAGAATTACAGTATATGCTGTGTAGTTGTCAAACTTACCAAAAAACATGGGTATGTCAAGTTTGTCTTCTCGGTCAACTTTTCTTTTGATCATGACTATATAGACGGCATACAATACTGCTCCTGTTAATGACCACAATGAGCCTGCAATAAAAGAAAAGTTATGGCTGTAGACTATGTTCCAAAAAAGCTTTGAAAGGATGCCTCTATTCGTTCTAACCTTTGACGTCTATTTAAATATTTTTGTTTTCGAAGTGCATTATATACCACAGATCAGTCTCAAACTAATACTCAGTCTGAAAGACAAGGTTCACAAATCATTGTCAATAACAGTTTAATATCTGTCCATTATACATGGAAGAACTAATCTCCATCAAAATTGATTGGTTATTCCAAGTTTCCTTCACCTCCCAGCCTGACTCTAAATGTCCAGATATTTTGTAAGAGCACAACAGAAGTCCTTTGCGTTGTAAGGAATAATAAATGACATTTGAGAAGAATAAGATCATTTAACAGTAGCATCAATATTGATTGAGCAGATGTTGGGCTAAAAGTGGAGGGATGGAAACGCTAAACAGATGTTAGCACATCGATTAGATATACGCTCTGCTTGTTTTTGGTTTGACTGACTGCAACAGAATTGGGTATCAGGCATGAGGTATAATCGTTGGTCCAATGTCCAATTTCTTACACAATGTCTCAGAGTATTTAATTTTGATGCAGCAGGTCAAATCAAGGTAGCACATTACATGTATACAGTATATGCATCTTGGAATCTAAGTGAGAAAGTACTATACAGAAGATTTAAGCCCATGAAATTAAATGTATCCTTACAGTATGCATACAAAATTGACTCAGTAACAGCAAGCAAAGGATGGTGATGAATGGAAAATATTGGAACAAATTTGCAGTTGTATCTGGAAGGGTGAGTTAAAGGTCCAATACGTTTTTCAATTTTCCATAAAAATCTTAGACTTATTATAGGGAGTAGCATTATAAAATTTGCATATAACGCACCACTTGGTATAGTGAATAGTTGATAAGGGAAAAACAGCCAATATCAGTAACCGTGACCATGAAAGCATTGGTTTGTCATAAGAAGCCATCAGGTTCATTAATACTCTCTAGGAAAGGAAATCTGCTATAGTGACCTGGGTCTATGTGATTTCAGACCCACAGCAATATGCTTTGCTCCTAACTGCTCTGAAATGATCTAGCAAGACATTCAGGTATATTCAAATAGTAGTTAATAACTACCTTCTCAATGACAATAAGAGATAGGCAACAAATCCTGGTCTTGCCAATGACTATCTACATCCTGTGGAAGTGTTAAAAAAACAAGGCTAAACTGCAGGTGGTCACAGATAACTTCGTTCACAAGGCAAATTCAGTTCAATGCACAGCCAGATGAAATGATGTACTTTAGGAAAACTAATACTTGTCCTTGGGCTTAAAAGTAGAGGATTGCAAAGTAAAAGCAAAGAGATTATGTTAAACTTTATAAATCACTGGCTGGGCTTTCACTGGTATATTGTCACTGGGCACCACACATCATGAAAACTGGAGAAGCCTTTTAAAGGGTGGGGAGATGTTTTATCATCTGTTACCAGGGATGAGGAAGTTTAGTTCGGATTAGGACTGTTTTGAAAAGATTAAGTGGTAACCAAATAGAGGTTTTCAATTAGACAAATTTTGAGAAAGAGAAAAAAAAATTCATTTGGGAAGTGAGTCAAAAACTAGAGATTTAAAATCACTAACACGATATCTAAAGAGGAGATGAGAACTCCCCTAGTCCTACCCCCTGCGATTTTAGAATTCTCACAATCTGGAAAACACCACCTGAACAAATGGCAACAGTTAATTTGGTCAAGAATTTTTAAAAATGATTTGGACAGGTAGTTGAGGAAGAGCAATAATTATTAGCAAAAAGTACAGTTGTCATACAAAACGTGACTACTGTTTCAAAAGAGCCAGCTCAACACAATAGGCTGAATGGTGTCCTATTGTGCTATATGTTTCTACGATCATAACATGTTAATTATGCTGCGTGGGTATCATGCTTTGGAATTACTGGGGATATAAAAATTCATCCACAGCAGTTTACACTGTGGGCTGAAAATGTTACCTATCATTCACTGACAATTACAAGGTAAGGATAACCACAAACATGTGAAAGTCCCTCCCTTCCAGTCATCTTCAATAAAAGCATAGTTGCTAAGTTTCTCACCATCAACCTCTTTGGGATCACCAATGATCAGGATTATAACTGGACTGTTATGTCAACAAAAGGACAGAGAAAAGGTACTGTGTGACAAGCAGTTCACATCTGATCCCTAAACACATTTGCACCACTTATAGAGTCATAGAGATGTACAGCACGGAAACAGACCCTTCAGTCCAACCTGTCCATGCTGACCAGATATCCCAACCCAATCTAGTCACACCTGCCAGCACCCAGCCCATATCCCTCCAAACCCTTCCTATTCATATACCCATCCAAATGCCTCTTAAATGTTGCAATTGTACCAACCTCCACCACTTCCTCTGGCAGCTCATTCCATACATGTACCACCCTCTGCGTGAAAAGGTTGCCCCTTAAGCCTCTTTTATATCTTTTCCCTCTCACCCTAAACTTACGCCCTCTAGTTCTGAACTCCCTGACCCCAGGGAAAAAAACTTTGCCTATTTACCCTATCCATGTTTTTCAGACTGGAGGCCTGTGACCAGTGGAGTGCCAGAAGGATCGGTGCTGGGTCCTCTACTTTTTGTCATTTACATAAATGATTTGGATGTGAGCATAAGTGGTACAATTCGGAAGTTTGCAGATGACACCAAAATTGGAGGTGTAGTGGACAGTGAAAAGGGTTACCTCAGATTACAACAGGATCTGGACCAGATGGACCAATGGGCTGAGAAGTGGCAGATGGAGTTTAATTCAGATAAATGTGAAGTGCTGCATTTTGGGAAAGCAAATCTTCGCAGGACTTATACACTTATCCATGCCCATCATAATTTTGTAAACCTCTATCAGGTCACCCCTCGGCCTCCGATGCTCCAGGGAAAACATCCCCAGCCTGTTCAGCCTCTCCCTGTAGCTCAAATCCTCCAACCCTGGCAACATCCTTGTAAATCTTTTCTGAACTCTTTCAAGTTTCACAACATCTTTCCGATAGGAAGGACACCAGAATTGCACACAATATTCCAACAGTGGCCTAACCAATGTCCTGTACAGCCCCAATATGACCTCCCAACTCCTGTACTCAATACTCTGATCAATAAAGGATAGCATACCAAATGCCTTCTTCACTATCCTATCTACCTGAGACTCCACTTTCAAGGAGCTGTGAACCTGCACTCCAAGGTCTCTTTGTTCAGCAACACTCCCTAGGACCTTACCATTAAGTGTATAAGTCCTGCGAAGATTTGCTTTCCCAAAATGCAGCACTTCACATTTATCTGAATTAAACTCCATCTGCCACTTCTCAGCCCATTGGTCCATCTGGTCCAGATCCTGTTGTAATCTGAGGTAACCCTTTTCACTGTCCACTACACCTCCAATTTTGGTGTCATCTGCAAACTTCCGAATTGTACCACTTATGCTCACATCCAAATCATTTATGTAAATGACAAAAAGTAGAGGACCCAGCACCGATCCTTCTGGCACTCCACTGGTCACAGGCCTCCAGTCTGAAAAACAACCCTCAATCACCACCCTCTGTCTTCTACCTTTGAGTCAGTTCTGGATCCAAATGGCTAGTTCTCCCTGTATTCCATGTAACCTTGCTAATCAGTCTCCCATGGGGAATGCTCAAAACAGATATGTGACAAAACTCAGATCATTGCTTGCCTGGACATAGCTTGGCACCATCTAGGATAGAGGAGTTTGCCTGATTAGCTCTCCTTTATTACACTTCATATCCAACTCTGCATTACCATTAGAATGTAGTTGCTCTATTCACAAGATACATTACAGAAGCTCCCCAAGCTTACTTTGACAGTGATCCCAAACCCAATGACCTATACCACCAAGAAGGTCAACAGCAGCAATGTTGTGATAACGCTATTACTACCAAGCTCTCCTGCCAGATAAACTACATCTTGGATGGATCAATTTTCATTCAAAACTGAGGTGTCGACATCCTAGATGTTACTCCAATAATGGTAACAGCAGAAAGAATACAGCAGTTCATGGAAAACATGTATCTTTTCATCTCATTAAGTGGTGTAAGCATATAATGCATTGAAGAGAATGCATTTAAAAAAAAAACCAGGTGAATATTCAGGCTTTGCAATGCAATATTTTATACACCGATGTTATTCTGTACAAGTGCAATATGATATTGGTGTAATAGGACATTAAAACTATGGCAAGTAGTATGCTAAATGATAAATGAACATTATTGATTTATCCAAATGTATATTGAAAACTGATTTGGGAACTTTACGCATGACTTGAAATGAAAGCAGTTAAACTTTTCTTATCGCTCAACTTATTTGCATTTCATTTAATCTTACTTTCAGCTCATTTACAGATGGAAATATATTTTTAGAAATTTACATAAGATGAAACATTGGGAAAAATTAGCAAAACAAAATTTCATGCATCTTAGATATATATTTTAATGTAATATATTAGAACCGAATTAACAGCTATTACTCAATTTTATCTATTAAAATTGCAGAATCCAAACTTCGAGGTTGAAACGTATAGCTTTAAATTGGTTTCGCATAGACATGCTTAAAAATTAACTGAATTGTAGCCAGACAGCTTCTACTTACCAATTATTTCTAAAAATTAAAATCATGAATGTTACATTATAATTCTGGTGACTGAGGGCAGTTTTCATTAAACAAAATGGACTAAATCTGGAGAAAACACAAACTGCCAGAGAGAGTCAGAAAGTGTGACAATGTAAGGGATCTAAGTTAAAGTTTTAGTAAAATAACCATCATTCCAGAGTGCAACGCTAATCTTTTCACTTCAGTGGTTTATGGTAATTCAATTGCTCGTTCATATTTCGGCTTAGAAATATCTGCCAGTTCCTTCCTTAATGTGTCAGTGATTTCCAAACAGAGAGAGTGTTATCAAAAATATTAATTAAAGAATATTTTAATTGGTTCAAGCGGAGTACTGATAGCTTATCTCTTTAGACACTTTAATACATGTGGCTTAGATTGCTGTTACTTTGCTGAATAATGTCAAGACCCAATTCACTAAACATTAAAAATGGAAATTGCAATACAGATAAAGGCCATACAACTCAACCACTGATGATGGGCATTAAATTTTTACTTAATATCTATGAACTCACAATCCCATCCAAGGTTCTGCCTCCTCAATTCTATTTTCAGTGATATACTGAATTATGCTAATGAAGGTTCACATAGAAATGTTAACTCTGATTCTCTCTCTGTAAACACTGAACATTTACAGCATTGCCTGGTTCAGCTTTCCAGCATTTGCATTATGGTGCTCTTGTGCTAGATTTAAACATTATACAATTTACAGTTTAAAAAAAAATCTCCTTTCATATTGTTTTATTGCTTTCCTTATCATGGTCATAACCTTTTTTCCAATTTACTTTTTGCTTGTTTCTATAATATTACGTCTTACTAATTCAATGTCTTTTTTCTCTGTTTAGTTTAGTTCCAACAAATTCATAAGTAACTACACTATAACAGTATTAGTGAAGATAGAATAATCTTCCAATGGTGATATGACAAATACTTTGAAAAATATTGTAATTGTTTGCAATCAAATTATCTTCACTGCTATCGTTCAAACAAAAAAATCTTCAATATTTAAATGGTAATCGCACCCAATACTCCTGATATCATGTGCACGATGTAGCAATACAAAGAGCGCAGTAAATCAAAAGAACAGAATAGTAATAAAATAAACAGGAAATTTTAATTAATGATTTAACATGAGAAATATCTTTACGGCCTATAAGCTGGCAGTAGATTTGATTAAGTTTAATAAAAAAATGTTTAACATCAAGGAGATCTATTTTAGATACCACAGGAATGTACAGAAGCACACGCACCAGAAAAAGGAAGTATATTGTGTCACATCAGCAAAGAATACCATAAATCAATGATTCTCAACAAGGGACAATTGATCTTCAGGCAGACGTCCAACTTATGAATCTACTTGGCTTATGGAGAAAATCCATGTTTAAATATCCAATAACCTTTAATCGCTTGGTTGTGATGATGGTTCTGACCCTAGAAACTTACCTAGGGATGCAACCCACTTTCCTAGGATGGTTGACGACATGTCCCACCTTGCTGTCATGTGGGCATTAAGGAAAGAAGAACCAGGTAGTTAGAAATATGACAAATACTAATGCAATATGGTGTAAACACTTGAGGATGGAGTTCCTGCAATTCAAATCCATGCATAGGTTCATTGAAGATCAAAGGTCATAGCTCCCAATTCTGCAATTCCAGACCACCAACACATCAACAGTTAACTTCAGCTTTACTCAGCTAAACTTACTTTTGTGCCTTTATCTGTGCCTTCTTTTGTGTTATCTTAGTAAATGTTTTTCCATTTTGCAGTATTTTATTGCATTCTCACAATACTGAAATTGGTGAAGACCCTGAAAACTGAAAACATTCAAGTCCATTGATGTTTTGCTGAAAGTTAAGAAGAACTGACAGTTTTACTGAAGAATGAAGAAGATGGCTCTATACTGTTTATTGGTACCAATATATACGTTTCTAAACGTGCAAAGAGAATTACAAATCAATTTTTAAAAAAACTAGGAAATGATGCACAGATCATTGGAGAAAATAAGGCACAACAACTGATTACAGTCAGCAAGTACAAGCTTAATTTAAGATTGAGGGCTGATCATACTGTAGCATATTCATGATGAAATCACACAATCAATTAGTGCCAATCATGCCCTGATTAGCAAGGGACTAAGTTCTGATGTATTAGCATATAAATTTAGTTTAGATTCATCCAGCTGAGTGCTGTAACCTTGAAAAATTAGGATGTTAAATGGGCTGCATTACAGTATCAAATGCTGTAAGTAGCATAAAAATAAATAGGAAATGTTTTCTTATTTAGAATTACATGCCAATAAATAGATTAGAATATAAATATTTCAATACAATTTCATAAGCAAAATTTGGAAACATTGGTAGTCATTGCACATTGGAAAGAAAGTGATTCATGAAAGTTACATTCTCCAATAGAATGATGGCAGCCATGAAATGCATATGACTGCAAAATGGCAGTTTCAAAAAGACACAATTTTGAAAGGGAGAGAGTGTGACAGTATCTGAGGAGAGGGAACCACTTAAAATGCCAGTCAGAATGGGGCTCATGAAGATAACTCTTATGGCTAGCAAGTTAATGGAAACTGGCTTTAGTAAAAAGGAAGAGAAAGATTGCTTGAGGTGGAATAGAAGAGCATTTCAGGTGTAGGGCAGAATGGAATCTGGGGTTGGTGAGTAAGGACAAAAGATGGACAGTTGAACAGATAATCTTAGTGAAGAAGAGATCCCTCAACTCCTTTTAGAAGTTTAAGGAGAAATGAAGCCTGGGATGACATTTGCTCTCTGGGACAAATCTGAAATAGCCCTTCCAGAACAGAGTGATGCTCGATACTATTGTGAATCAGCAAGGTCCAATGATGGGCACCTAAACCGTCCAACTAATGTACTGCTTAACATAGTTCTATATACATATACAGGTACAATGTCTCAAATTTGGCTACCTGAAATTCAGTGACGGCTGAAAACTGGACATGTTTTTTTAAGTTGCTGTGCACAAATTCATTAGTGTTAGATAAATGGTTCTCTTTTCCTGCACTTCAAATGATCTGAGCAACTCTTGATTTGACTCATCTGCACTGAAAGTTGTCAAGATCTGAAATTTGGCATGGTATGACCCCCAGGCTGCCACTTTTTAGACACATTACCTGTACAAACATATTGCTTGTGGAAGAGGTACTGTACAAGTTTAAGAATTATTTGTTTTTCATTCATTTTTCCTATCAGAATCAATAATTAAACAAATTAAATTCCTAAAAAACAATTTTATTATTCCTCCTAAATTGCCCAATTTGTTGAAAGGTTTTATCTTCCATTTTCTGCCAGGAGTTGAGAGGGTGTGGTACAAGCCCACTAATGTAAAGATCCCATTTAGGTTTTAGATCTGTAACCAGACCGACATTGTCTTTTTAAAACAGTTTCTGATATGGTATGCATTCCATCTTTCATCAATACTGCCACATTTCATTCTAAAATGTTTTATCTTTCAATTCTGTCCAATTGGCACAGAATGGATCTTGTGTAAATGATGAGAATAATTTTCAATGTTACACTTATCAAGAACTCTGAACTTGGACAAAGATCCGAGCATTGTGTCAGTCCTTCAGCCATCACTAGCGAAACTATAACCACCAAAATCTAACATATCCTTAATATCATCATTAAGTTCGAGTCTAACTGGGATTGTTGAAGGGTGTGTTAGGAGCAATACAGTAAGTTCTCACTTAGTTGAATCTGTACTCCTAAAAATTGTTGCTATCCTCTAGGAA
Source organism: Chiloscyllium plagiosum (assembly GCF_004010195.1). Classification (NCBI taxonomy): domain Eukaryota; kingdom Metazoa; phylum Chordata; class Chondrichthyes; order Orectolobiformes; family Hemiscylliidae; genus Chiloscyllium; species Chiloscyllium plagiosum. The sequence goes on along the minus strand of NC_057716.1, from coordinate 71,755,345 downwards.
TCAACATTAAAGACAGAGTTAGGTTCCTGTGGACACTTCCTGTCTGGTAAAAAATAATGTTAAAGCTGAAATACTGTACCACACATCTGCAGCATGGTGTGTGCATTCCTAGCTGAAATAACTTGCAACATCAATCACTGATTAAAACAGAAATATAAAATAGGTTCAAATTAGACAAATAGCCAGTCTCTTCAGCAGTCCTTCCAGCGATGGGATGACTTGCTTTCAGAAAAAAGAACAAAGAAAATTTACTGCCCAGGAACAGGCCATTTGGCCCTCAAAGCCTGTGCCGATCCAAGTCCACTGTCTAAACCTATCGTCCAATTCCTCAGGATCTGTATCCCTCTGCACCCCACCTCTCATGCATCTGTCCAGATGCACCTTAAATGAATCTACCATGCCTGCCTCTACTACCTCTGCTGCCAAGGCGTTCCAGGCACCTACCATCCTCTGTGTAAAGTACTTGCAACATGCATCCCCCTTAAACTTTTCTCCTCTCACCTTGAATGCATGACCTCTCGTTATTGAATCCCTCACCCTGGGAAAAAGCTGATCTCTATCTACCCTGTCTACACTCTTCATGATGTTGTAAACCTCAATCAGGTCCCCGCCTCAATCTCCTTTTTTTCTAATGAAAACAATCCTAACCTACTCAACCTCTCTTCATAGTTAGCACCTTCCATACCAGGCAACATCCTCCTAAACCTTCTCTGCACCCTCTTCAAAGCTTCCACAGTATTCTAAAGGCAGCCGAACCAAAGTCTTGTACAGTTTTAACATGACCTGCCAGCTCTTATACTCATTAACCCGTCTGATGAATGCAAGTATACCGTATGCCTTCTTGACCACTCTATTCACCTGTGCAGCCACCTTCAGGGTACAATGGACCTGCACTCCAGATCTCTCTGCTCATCAACTTTTCCCAAGGTTCTTCCATTTACAGTATAGCTTGCTCTCAAATTAGACTTTCCAAAATGCATCACCTCACATTTGCCCAGATTGAACTCCATCTGCCACTTCTCCGCTCAACTCTCCAGTCTGTATTCTCCTGTATTCTTTGACAGTCCCCTAAACTTTTTGCTACTCCACCAATCTTCGTGTCATCTGCAAACTTAGTGATCAGACCACCAATGCTCTCTTCCAGATCATCTATGGATAGCACAAGCAACAGCAGCCCCAGCACTGATCCCTGTGGAACACCACTGGTCACCTTTTTCCATTTCAAAAACTCCCTTCAACTACTACTCTCTGCGTCCTGTTGCTCAAAGAGTTCTTTATCCACCTAGCTAGAACACCCTGCACACCATGTGACTTCACTATCTCCAATAGTCTACCATGGGGAACCTTATCAAACACCTCACTAAAGTCCATGTATATGGTATCTACACCCTTTCCTTCATTTATCAACTTGGTCACTTCTCTTCTCTTCTGGTTCCCAGCCCCCTGCCAAATTAGTTTAAACCCTCCCCAACAGCAGTAGCAAAAACTCCCCCAATGACATTAGTTCCAGTCTGGTTCAGCTGTAGATCATCCAATTTGTAATAGTCTCACCTTCCCCAGAACCAGTCCCAATGTGCCACAAATCTGAACCCCTCCCTTTTACATCATCCCTCAAGCCACATGTTCATTCTGTTTATTCTTTTATTTCTATCCTGGCTAGCATGTGGCACTGATAGCAATCCTGAGATCACTACCTTTGAGGTCCTCCTCTTTAACTTCTCTCCTAAGCTCCCTGAATTTTGCTTTCAGGACCTCATCTCATTTTTTATTTATGTCATTGATGCCTATATGCACCATGACAACTGACTGTCCACTTTCCTCTTTCAGAATGCTCTGCAGCCAATCGGTGACATCCCTGACCCGAGCATCTGGGAGTCAACGTACCATCCGGGAATCTCGTTTTTGGCCACAGAACCGCCTATCTACGCCCCTTACAATAGAATCGCCAATGACTATGACCCTACAAGTCTTTTTCCCGCCTTCTGAATAGCAGAACCCATAGTGCCATGATCCTGACAACTGCTGCCCTCCCCTGGTGAGCCATCTCCCCCAACAGCATCCAAAATGTTTTGGAGGGAGATGACCGCGGAGATATCTGCACTGCCTTCCTACTCTTTCTCGGCCTTTTGGTCACCCATTCACGGTCTCCCTCAGCAATTCTAAACTGTGGTGTGATCAATTCATTAATCATGCTATTCACAATCTCATCATTGCAGATGCTCCACAGTGAGTCCATCTGCAACTCCACAGCGGTCATGCGGTCAAACAAGAGCTGCAGCTGGACACACTTCTTGCAATGCAAGAGTCAGGGACGGCAGATGATTTCGAATGATTTTGAACCTTAATGCTGGGTATTTGCCTTGGGGAAAGTTCCTCACCATTGCACAGCCTTCCTTGCCACTAAAAACAGTTTTGAATTGAAGGTTGCATGCAACTTCAAGGTCTGGGTGGAATTAATGGGATAAAAAGTCAGGGTCATGAACAGCTTTGAAAAATTTATTCCAAGAACTGTTGTGCATTTCCCTTTGCTTTTTGTAGTACCTCTTCTTACAGTTGTTAATAGCATCATTGATCCCTCTGTTCACTCTGGCACTACAGTGTCTGTTTGGGTCACCCTCTGTGAAGACTTCCATCAACTGAATTGGAAAGCCCTTACCAGTTTTTCTTTTACAAAACTGGAGTGATTGGTGTTTCAGTGCAGTCTTCCTCTTCATTCGCATTAAGTCCACGTTGGACAATTCTTCTCCTTGGGATACAAACATTTGAGTGTTTATACTAATGCTTGCCTCAACTGCTTCATTACTGACAGCCTCCCCACCCAGGTCATGATTTCATGTGGAACGTCAGAGGCAGTCTGACAAAATTCTTCTTCGCCCAAGACATACTTAGGCCGTACATTATTCAGACACAATGGCTGACTTCATCTCAGGCACCAATCAGTTATCAAACCTCTTGAGAATGTCGTACGCATGTCAAAATTTCTTACCTGATGTCACCATTTATTGCTTCGAGGAAAAGGCACAGTGGAGATATTCAACCTTATTGGCGTTAAAATGGCTCTACTGCCCTGGTGCTCTCCCACTAGCCTTAAAATTGCTCCTCCTGCTGGCTGCTCTCTCAAGAGCATACAATGACTCTTCTGCCATACCTGCTCTCATTAGCCTTAAAATGACTCCTATATCTGGCTGCTCTGTCATTGGTTTTAAAATCGCTTCTGTGTATCATCTGCCTAAAACAGCTATATTTCAGACCCAAACAATCTCAAAGAAAAGAAAATCGTTTTACATGTGCGCAGTAGAAAAAGCAACCGACAATTAAAATTGGTTTCAAAAGAAAATGTGAGTGAGAGGCAGTTTTCTTGTTTATTGAGAATTTTTATAAAAAGTTTTGTTCTTGAAATACAATGTGCATGAATAAATTTAGCACAGCGCACCACATTGCCACCCATGTGATGCAAAGGACATACTGAATCCAATGCCAAAATGGGAAGCAAAACCTTAAGTTAGGGACACAAGGCCTAAAAAAGATTAAGTCAAAATGACATCAAAATGACATTTGCTTGATGACTTGAAACAAAAATACACTGTACCATGCATACTGTAAAATTAGGTAGCAACCTACTGAGGCTAACACCTGGAAGCTAACTCCAAAAAGTAAATTACTACAGATAGAATTAAATGGCCCCATAACCAACAAATCAAGGCAAGGGTCTATTGCCCCATCGTGTTCTATTTTTAAAAATGGTGGACAAATCACAAAAAATAACATGACAGAATGCTCCATAAATATTTATAACCTCAAACACAGCATTTTTTCATCATCAGTGTAAGGATTTTGAAGTATCGTCAGCCAAAAGTGTCAAATGAAGGAACCTACTCAGCTTACTCTGGTGGTCTCCAAAATTATTGGTGCCACTAAGCAGTCAACATGATTCACACCGTGTAACAAAGAAAAGTGGGTACGCTGAATGCAGTGAAGGCTATAGGTCCTGACAACATTTCAGGCGTAGTACTGAAAATCTGTACACTTGGTGTAGCCAAGCCTTTCCAGTGTAACTACGACACCAACTTTGGAAAATTGTACATATATGCTTTATGCAAAACTAAGACAAATCTAGACCATCCAGACACCAGTCAGCCTCCCACAAATTGTCAGCAAAGTAACTGAATAAGTAATCAATACAGCCATCAATAAATAGCCAGCTTGTTGACTCTCAGTTTGATTTCTTTCAGAAGGACTGAGTTTCAGGTCTTCCCTCAACATTAATCCACACATGGGCAGAAGAGGTAAATGAGAACTGAGGAGAGGGAATAATTGCTCTTGACACCATATTCGATTACTGCAAATCAGCCCGAGCAAAGCTGTGGTTTTCCTTTCATTAGAGAAAAGCACTGAATGAACAGTGTCCAAGCACTGTCATCAGATCTGGTTGGAATTGGAGAGTAATGGCTATAGCACGAAGATATTACTGCAGGATTTGCTCAGGGAGATGTCCTTGGCATTCGGCTGCTTCAAAATTCTATCTTCTGTCATGAAGTCAGCAGTGGGTGCTGCTAACTGCTGATTCAATAGTATTTGCTGGGAATGAGTGTCTAACAGGATTTAAACTGCTGAGGAAGTTAATCCAAAGAAGCGGCACTTTTATAGTTCTTTTCATGTTCTCAGGATTCCCCAAAGTATTTCATAGTCAGTCAATGAATTACATTTGAAGCTTGTTAATATATATGCAAACATGGAAACATATCAATGCAAAAGCAACAAATGAGATTAAACTTGTTGCGTTGGCCGAAGGATAAAGATTGGCCTGCATTGTTTCAAATACACCATGGGATCTGTAAATATACATAAATAAATAATTGAGGCCTTTGTATAATATCAGATCAAAAACACTATAAAACTGCACTCAGTGCTATACTATACTAAACTATGCTATACTAAACTCCACCCCTCTCACCCACTCCAACCTCTCACCCTCAGAACGTGCAGCCCTCCACTCCGTCCGTTCCAACCCCAACCTCACTATCAAACTGGCAGACAAGGGAGGCGCGGTAGAGGTTTGGCGCATCGACCTTTACACCGCTGAGGCTAAACGCCAGCTCGCGGACACCTCCTCCTACTGCCCCCTTGACCATGACCCCACTTCCCACCACCAAACCATCATTTCCCAGACCATCCATAACCTCATCACCTCAGGGGACCTCCCATCCACCGCCTCCAACCTCATAGTCCCACAACCCCGCACCGCCCATTTCTACCTCCTGCCCAAAATCCACAAACCTGACTGCCCCGGCTGACCCATTGTCTCAGCCTGCTCCTGCCCCACCGAACTCATCTCTGCATACCTCGACACAGTTCTGTCCCCCTTAGACCAAGAACTCCCCACCCACGTTCGGGACACCACCCATGCCCTCCGCCTCGTCCATGATTTTTGCTTCCCTGGTCCCCAACGCCTTATCTTCACCATGGACATCCAGTCCCTGTACTCCTCCATCCCCCATCATGAAGGACTCAAAGCCCTCCGCTTCTTCCTTTCCCGCCGTACCAACCAGTACCTTTCCACTGACACCCTCCTTCAACCGACTGAACTGGTCCTCACCCTCAACAACTTCTCTTTCCAATCCTCCCACTTTCTCCAAACCAAGGGAGTAGCCATGGGCACCCGCATGGGCCCCAGCTATGCCTGCCTCTTCGTAGGATATGTGGAACAGTCCATCTTCCGCAGCTACACTGGCACCACCCCCCACCTTTTCCTCCACTACATCGATGACTGTATCGCGCTGCCTCGTGCTCCCACAAGGAGGTTGAACAGTTCATCCACTTTACCCACACCTTCCACCCCAACCGTCTCAGACTCCTCCCTCCCCTTCCTAAACCTTTCCATTTCTATCTCGGGCGACCGAATCAACACGGACAGTTACTATAAACCGACCGACTCCCACAGCTACCAGACTATGCCTCCTCCCACCCTGTCCCCTGTAAAAACGCCATCCCATATTCCCAATTCCTTTGTCTCTGCCACATCTGCTCCCAGGGGGACCAGTTCCAATACCGTACAACCCAGATGGCCACCTTCTTCAAAGACCGCAATTTCCCCCCAGACGTGATCGACGATGCCCTCCACCGCATCTCCTCCACTTCCCGCTCCTCTGCCCTTGAGCCCCACCCCTCCAACCTCCACCAGGACAGAACCCCACTGGTCCTCACCTACCACC
>NC_057716.1:71742241-71748569 GCF_004010195.1 Chiloscyllium plagiosum | reverse complement strand
TGCTGGAAAAGCGCAGCAGGTCAGGCAGTATCCAAGGAGCAGGAGAATCAACGTTTCGGGCATGAGTCCTTCTTCAGGAAACTGAAGAAGGGCTCATGCCCGAAACGTCGATTCTCCTGCTCCTTGGATGCTGCCTGACTTGCTGCGCTTTTCTAGCAACACATTTTCAGCTCTGATCTCCAGCATCTGCAGTCCTCACTTTCTCCTCCCAGACTAGATGATGTGCTCAAGTTCTGGACTGATGCTTTACAAGAACATAAGAACTAGGTGCAGGAGTAGACAACTCAGTCCCTTGAGCCTGCTCTACCATCTCATACTTTCATGGCTGATTTCATCTCGGCCTCAGCTCCATTTTCCTGCTTGATTCCCATAGCCCTCAAATCCATTACTAATTAAAATTCTATCTCCTCCTTAATATTATTCAGAGTCACAGCATCCATGGCACTCTAAAGTAGTGAATTCCACAGATTCACAATCCTTTGCGAGAAGTAAATCCTCCTCATCTATTTTAAATCTGCCACTCCTTTGCCTAAAACTATGACTTCTCACGAGATTAGTCAACAAAGGGAAACATCAATGCTATGTGAATTTTGTCAATCCCTTTTAGCATCTTATACACCTCAATTTTATTTCCTCTCATTCTTTTAAACTCTTCATAAAACAAGCAGTTTATCTTTGGAATTAATGTAGTGAACCTTCTCTGAACTTGCTCTAATTCAATTACATCCTTCAAGTACAGTAACTGTACAAAACTGTACAGTACCCCAGATGCATCTAACCAATGCCTTGTACAGTTGCAATAACACTTCGATACTTTGAAACTCTATTCCTGTAGCAATAAAAGTCAAAATTCTGTTTACTCTCCTTATTACCTGCAGACTAATTTTCTACAACACATGCACAGAAGCACCTAGATCCCTCTGCACCAAAGCATATTATAATTTCTCTCCAATTAGACAATGAGTCGCATTTTAATTCTTCTGACCAAAACAGACAATCTCCCACTTAACCATATTAAACACCATCTTCTAAATCTTAGCTTATTCACCCAACCTATTCATATCCATTTATCAATTTCTTATTCCTTCATTGCAACTTACGTTTCCACCTATTTTACTAATATCTTCAAAATTAGCTACTGTATGTTCTATCCCTAAATTCAGATAATTAATACACATTGTATATAGTTAGGGTCCCAAGGACTGAACCCCGTGACACCAAACTAGTTACAGCTTGTCAGTCTAAAATGACCCATTTAATCCCACCTACCTACTTTCTGTTGGCAATTCAATCTTCTATCCAAGCTAATATACAGCCCCAACCAAGATCTTACCTTATGTATTAATCTTTTGTGTGACACCTAATCAAATATCTTCTGCAAGTTCAAATATAGATCTATAGGACCCCAATTAGCCACTTTGCTTGTTACATCTTCAAAGAACTCCAGCATATTAGTCAACCATGACTTACTCTTCATAAAATCATGCTCACTCTGATGAATCGTGTTTTGACTTTCCAAATGTACTACCTCCTTAATAATGGATTCCAATATTTTCACAACATACATTAAATGATTTAGAGTTTCTTACTTTCTGCCCCCTCCCTTTTTGAATAAGGGCATTGCATTACCATTTTTCCAATTGACTGGAACCTTTCCTGAATCCAGGAAATTTTGGACTATTAGAATCAAAGCATCCACTATCTCTGCTGCCACTTACTTTAAGACCCTATGGTCTATGCCATTGGGCCTGGGACTTCTGTTTTTACTCCCATTAGTTTGCACGGTATTTCTTCTCTTGTGATGGTGATTGCCTAAATTTCCTCCTTTACAATAATCTCTACATTACCTGTTACTGTTGGGACAATTTCAATCTCCTCCACCATGAAAACAGAGACAAATTACTGATTTGGTTTCTCTGATGTTCATGTTCCTCACTATTAACTCTGTAATTTCATTCTCTAAGGGAACCAACAAATATATATTTCATCTTTTTATATTTTGTACTAGTTTTCTTTCATAATTAACGTTGCTCTTTTTGTCAGTTTTTAAGTAACCTTTTGCTGGTATTTAAGTTTCCCAATCCTCCAGCCTGTCACTGGCATTTGTAATATGGTATACCTTAGCTTTGCCATTTTGTTATCTTGAACTTCCTTGCATAGCCATCAATGCTTTTTCTCCCTCTGGAATATATTTCAGTTGGGAGGATTTGAATATCTCCTTAAATGTCTGCCACTGCTCATCAACAATGCTACGTTTTAGTCTTTCTGCGCAGTCATCTAAGCCTAAATCTGTCCTTATGCCTCTGTAATTACCTTCAAATTAATCTCAGGAATAAAAGTGCAGCCATTAACAATTTTAAGATTCTTTAAAATGTTAAGGCATAACAGAAATCTAGTGTAGTTAGAAAATTGCTAGTTTACACAAAAGACATGGCTCATTGTTTGGCAAAATCTTCTATAAATTAAATAAGGTAGCATTGTACAATGACTCCCACCCTTATCAACCAATTTTAGATCTTTAAGTTTCCAAGTAGGTTTCATGTGTCCAGTGCTGACAACAGCATGCCTTCTCTATTAGTGTTGAAGTAAGTTTTGGTTAGATGATTAGATAAGTTTCCAACTGATATAAGCAAAATATTCTTATAGTTTCCAAAAAACAAACTGTTTAACTAAATTAATTGTAGTTTTATACATATTTGATTGGATTATGATATTTTGGATAGGATTTGTGCACCATTAGGCAAATTGATCATTTGCATAGCTTGATAACTGCTTGAAAATGTCTACGGTATTTTTAAAAAAACAGAAGTAAACTTTATTGAAATTTTGATTAGCATTCTACAAAGCTGTCTATTCTTTATGTGCACCACAGCGGGTGATGGCCTGGTGGTATTATTGCTGGACTTTTAATCCAGAGACCCAGGTAATGTTCTGTGGACCCACATTCGAATCCTGCCATAGCAGATGGTGGAATTTGAAATTAAATTTAAATTTGGAGTTAAGAGACTAATGATGACCACAACTCTGTTGTTGATTGCTGGGAAAAACCCATTTGGTTTGTCAATATCCTTTATGAAAGGAAACTGCCATCCTTACTATATCTACATGTGACTCCAGCAAAGTAACTGGCTCTTAAGTGACCTCTGGGCAGTTAGGGATGGACAATAAATGTTGGTCGAGCCAGTGATGCCTTAATCTCATGAATCAATACTGCAGAAATGAGTCATGGCAAATTAAAAGGAATTACTTAAAAGGGAAATACATCTCTCAAGGTAAAATAATAAGAGTGGCATAGTTGGTAGACCAGATGACTCTTTGGGTTCATGAAAATTTTACAATGAGAGCTAGTTGGGTAGAAAGGGAGAATGAAAGAAAGAAAGATAAATCAGTTATGGAAAAGAAAAGGAAGTAAGCCATTTAGGGCGGACCTGAGGAGAAATTTCTTTACCCAGAGATTGGTGAGTTCATGGAATTCGCAAGAAGGTGTTAGATATAATTCTAAAAGGTAAGGGATCAAAGGGTATGGAGAGAAATCAGGAACAAGGTACAGAGTTGGAAGATCAGCCATGTTCGTATTGAACAGTAGAGGAGGCTCGAGGACCCAAATGGCCCACGCATGCTGACATTGGTGCAAGGTGATTGTCAGGAAGGCCGGTAAGTATATTTAAACTTCTTACCTTCAGGCCAGCGAGGGAGGAGCGAGCAAAGGACTTTTGGGAAGGGTAAGTAGAACAGTTTATATTTGCGTAGTTGCGTTACCCGAGACACTACTCAGGTTGTGTCTCCCACCCATTCTCCTCCTCTAACCTAAAAAAAAAGTTGTGGGAGACAGATTGACAAGGTAAGGTAACTAGTTTATTTCCTAATTTTTTTTTTGTCGTCACTTTCGGGAGTTAAAATAGTGGGAATGGAGTTTAGGACAGTGGAATGTTCCTCCTGCAGAATGTGGGAAGGGTCACTACTAGTGTCCCTGCTGACTAAATCTGTGGGAAGTGCACCCAACACCAGCTCCTCGAAAACCGCGTTAGGGAACTGGAGCTGGAGTTGGATGAACTTCGGATTATTCGGGAGGCAGGGGGAGTTATTGACAGGACTTACTCCCCAGATAAAAGAAAAAGACAGATGGGTGACAGTTAGGGGACAGAAAGGGAACCGGCAGGCAGTGCAGGGATCCCCTGTGGCCATTCCCCTCAACAATAAGTATACCGTTTTGGATACTGTTGGGGGGGGATGACTTTCCAGGGGAAAGGGGGAAGGGGAGCAGAGCAGTAGGCATTGGGGACTTGATAGTTAGGGGGAAACAGATAGGAGGTTCTGTGGGGACAAGTGAGACTCACGATTGGCGTGTTGCCTCCCGGGTGCCAGGGTCCGTGATGTCTCTGATCGTGTTTTTGGGATCCTTCGGGGAGATGGAGAGCAGCCCCAAGTCATGGTCCACATTGGCACCAACGACGTAGGTCGGAAGAGAGATGGGTACTTGAGGCACAAATTCAGGGAACTAGGATGGAAGCTTAGAGCTAGGACAAACAGAGTTGTTTTCTCTGGTTTTGCTGCCCATGCTACGTGCTTGTGGTGAGGAATAGGGAGAGAAAGGAGTTGAACACGTGGCTACAGGGATGGTGCAGGAGGGAGGGTTTCGAGTTTTTGTATAATTGGAGCGCTTTCTGGGGTAGGTGGGACCTCTACAAGCAGGATGGTCTTCATCTAAACCAGAGGGATACCAATATCCTGAGTGGGAAATTCACTAAAGCTATTGAGGTGGATTTAAACTAACACAGCAGGGGGATGGGAACCAAAATTGTAGTACAGGTACAGAAGAGGATGAGAGTAGGGAGTTCCAAAATCAAGTATCTGACACTGGCAAGCGAGAACCTGGTTTGAAGTGTGTGTACTTCAACACGAGGAGCATCCAGAATAAAGTGGGTGAACTGACAGTGTGGGTTGGTACCTGGGACTTCGATGTTGTGGCCATTACGGAGACATGGATAGAGCAGGGACAGGAATGGGTGTTGCAGGTTCCGGGATTCAGATGTTTCAGTGATAACAGAGAAGATGGTAAAAGAGGGGGAGGTATGGCATAGTTGATCAGGGACAATATTACAGTTGTAGAAAGGATGTTTGGGGACTCGTTAACTGAGGTAGTATGGGCTGATGTTTGAAACAGGAAAGGAGAAGTCACCATGCTGGGAGTTTTCTATAGGCCTCCGAATAGTCCTAGAGATGTAGAGGAAAGGATAGCAAAGATAATTCTCGATAGGAGTGAGAGAGGCAGGGTAGTTGTCATGGGGGACTTCAATTATCCAAATATTGACTGGGATCACTACAGTACGAGTACTATAGATGGGTCAGTTTTTGTGCAGTGTGTGCAGGAGGGCTTCTTGACACAGTATGTAGACATATCTACAAGGGGCGAAGTCACTTTAGATTTAGTACTGGGTAACGAGCCTGGCCAGGTGTTAGATTTGGAAGTAGGTGAGCACTTTGGAGACAGCGATCACAATTCTGTCAGGTTTACTTTAGTGATGGAAAGGGATATGTCTACTCCATCGAGCCAGAGTTACAGCTGGGGGAAGGGAAATTACGATGCAGTTAGGAAAGATTAAGGAAGCGTGGGATGGGGAAGGAAACTGCAGGGGATGAGCACATTAAAAATGTGGAGCTTATTCAAGGAAAAGCTCCAGTGTGTCCTAGATGAATATGTACCTGTCAGGCAGGGAGAAAAATATAGAACGCGTGAGCCATGGATTACTAAGGAAGTGGAATCCCTGGTCAAGAAGAAGGCGGCGGCGGCTTATGTCAGGACAAAATGTGAAAACTCAGTTAGGGCGCTTGAGGGTTACAAGGAAGTAAGGGAAGACCTAAAAAGAGAGCTCAGAAGAGCCAGGAGGAGACATGAGAAGTTGTTGGCGGATAGGATCAGGGTTAACCCTAAGGCTTTCCATAGGTATGTCAGGAATAAAAGAATGACGAGCGTTAAATTAGGGCCAATCAAGGATAATAGTGGGAAGTTGTGTGTGGAGTCAGAGGAGATAGGGGAAGCACTAAATAAATATTTTTCTACAGTCTTCACAATAGAAAATGAAAATGTTGGCGAGGAAGAGACAGAGATACTTGCATCTAGACTAGAAGAGATTGAGGTTCACAAGGAAGAGGTATTAGAAATATTGCAGAGTGTGAAAATAGACAAATCCCCTGGGCCAGATGGGATCTATCCTAAGATCCTCTGGGTAGCAAGGGAAGAGATTGCCGAGCCTTTGACATTGATCTTCAAATCATCATTGTCTACAGGAATAGTGCCTGAGGACTGGAGGGTAGCAAATGTGGTTCC
>NC_057716.1:71674932-71742217 GCF_004010195.1 Chiloscyllium plagiosum | reverse complement strand
GATAAGGTTCCCCACAGTAGGCTATTATACAAAATGCGGAGGAATGGGATTGTGGGAGACATAGCAGTTTGGATCAGTAATTGGCTTGCTGAAAGAAAACAGAGGGTTGTAGTTGATGGAACATGTTCATCTTGGTGTCCAGTTACTAGCGGCATACCGCAAGGGTCGGTGTGGGGTCCACTGCTGTTCGTCATTTTTATAAATGACCTGGATGAGGGCTTAGAAGAGTGGGTTAGTAATTTTGCGGACGACACGAAGGTCGGTGGAGTTGTGGATAGTGACCAAGGATGTAGTAGGTTGCAAAGAGATATAGATAGGATGCAGAGCTGGGCTGAGAGGTGGCAAATGGAGTTTAATGTGGATAAGTGTGAGGTGATACACTTTGGACGGAGTAATCGGAATGCAAAGTACTGGGCTAATGGTAAGATTCTTGGGAGTGCAGATGAGAAGAGAGATCTCGGTGTCCATGTACACAGATCCCTGAAAGTTGCCACCCAGATTGACAGAGTTGTTAAGAAGGCTTACAGGGTCTTGGCCTTTATTAAGAGAGGGACTGAGTTCTGGAACCAGGAGGTTATGCTGCAGCTGTACAAAGCTCTTGTATGGCCACACTTGGAGTACCGTGTACAATTCTGGTCACCACATTATAAGAAGGATGTGGAAGCTTTGGAAAGGGTGCAGAGGAGATTTACTAGGATGTTGCCTGGTATGGAAGGAATGTCTTACGAGGAAAGGCTAAGGTTGAGGTTGTTCTCGTTAGAGAGAAGGTTGAGATGTGACTTAATAAAGACATAAAAGATAATCAGGGAGAGCTTTTTTCCAAGTATGGGGACGGGAAATACGAGGGGACACAACTTTAAAGTGAGGGGAGTTAGGTATAAGACAGATGTCAGAGGTAGTTTCTTTACTCAGAGTAGTAAGGGTATGGAATGCTTTGCCTGCATCGGTAGTAGATTCGCCAAGTTTAAGTGCATTTAAGTCGACATTGGACAGGCATATGGACGTACATGGAATAGTGTAGGTGGGATAGGCTTCAGATTAGCATGACAGGGCGGCACAACATTGAGGGCTGAAGGGCCTGTACTGTGCTGTAATGTTCTATGTTCTATATGCTCCTATTTTCTATGTTTCTGTGATTGGCAGTGAGAGAAAGAATTTATAATCATGAATGTTACAGAAGACAGTTAGTTCCTAAAAGGGTATAATGACATCAAAATATAAGCTCCACCTATCAGGATATAAGGACAATTCCTGAAAGTGCTATACAGTTTTGCTTGTTACCAAAATGTGTGAGAAAATATTTCAGTTGTAGAAATGTGAACCTACTCTGAAGCTGAGTCTGATGTCTGAAGAGCCAATCTAGTATCAGATGCAATGAAACTGGCTTTTGTTGGCAATAAGACATAAACATGCTTACTGCCTATCACGATTGAATCCATCTTCTGGAGTGTGTGCATCCTTCCTCACATGATGTCAGTCGCTGAAATTGATGCCAGGAAGGAGGACTGGTGGCAGTGATACTTCCTAAAACTTCTCAGCCTCACCATTATAATAAATAACAGATCGCAGTACGAGATACCTTAATCACCAAGATTCAATAACAGTACAGGAAACCACTTCTTACTTGGTGCTTCTTGTTGATCACTTCTCTGACTTTAAAGATTCCAAGACACTCAGATTATAAAATATCTCAAACTTCTTGAAAATGTATGTCATAGCAGTGATCATTAATGGTTCATGATCAGAATATCAGAAGTACAAGCAAGAGTAGGCATTTCAGAGCCTTGAGCTTGATCCGCCATTCAATACGATTATGGCTGATCTCATCTCGGCCTCAACTGCACTTTCCTGCCTGCTCTCCAATACCCTTCAATCCGTCTGTATCTCTCCCTTAACATTACTCAATATTCCAGCACCCACTGCATTCAAGGGTAGTGAATTCCACAAATTCACAGCCCTTTGAGATCAGTAAGTTTTCCTCAACTTTTAAACCTGCTACCCCTTATCCGAAACAATGAACTCTCATCCTACATTTCTCCACAGGGGAAACATCCTATGTTTCGTCCATCAATCCCACTTGGGATCTTATAAATTAAATTAGATCTTCTCTCATACTTCTAAATTCCAGAGTATAGGCCTAAATTGCTTACTATCTTCATAAGACAAACCCCCTCACCTCTGGAATCAATCAAGTGAACCTCCTCTTTACTGCTTCTAATACAATTAAATCCCTTCTCAAGTAAAGGGATGAAAACTGTAAACAATACTGCAACTTACGATTGCAGCAACACTTCCCTACTTTCATACTCTATTCCTTTAGCAATAAATACCAAAGTTCCATTTGCCTTCCTTATTACCTGATCAAAGTGCATACTAACACCTTGATAAATGTCTGATTGATGTTTAATAGGCAGCACAAATAGAACTATGGCTGCTTGTGTGATAACTTCATATTTCTAAGGTGACACAAATTTCTTTGCAACAATACACTTAGGTACATCTACTCTCCATTCACATTGTTTTTCCCTCAATGCACATAATTTAATTCCAATCCTCCTCATTTGAATTTAGGAAAGACTAGGACATCAAAGTCTAGTGCTATTTTAACAGTGCCAGCACATATTGACAGCTTGCTCAACTTAGCTGATGGGTGAGTGCTAGAATTTGGTTTTGAGAAAGAATAAAAATGTTCCTCTCACTATCTTGGGTAGTAGTGCTGACGAAGGTTTGTAATTTATGTTGCAGATATGTTCTTCATATTGCTTTGGTTTCACATCACTGAGTCAATAACAGAGTCATAGAGATGCACAGCATGGAAATAGACCTGTCGGTTCAACGCATCCATGCCAACCAGATACCCTAGCCTAATCTCGTCCCACTTGCCAGCACTTGGCCCATATCCCACTAAACCATTCCTATTCATATACCCATCCAGATGTCTGTTATGTTGTAATTGTATTAACTTCCATCATTGGCAGCTCATTCCACCTTCTGCGTGAAAAAGTTGACCCTTAGGTCCCTTTTAAATCTTTCCATCTCACCTTAAACGTATGCCCTCTAGTTCTGGACTCCCTCACCCCAGGGAAAAGACCTTATCTATTTATCCTACTCATGTCCCTTATGATTTTATAAACCTCTATAAGGTCACTCCTCAGCCTCTGATGCTTCAGGGAAAACAGGCTCAGCCTATACTGCCTGACCCTACAGCTCAAATTCTCCAACCCTGGCAACATCCTTGTATATCTCTTCTGAAACCTTTCGGGTTTCAATTATTTTACTGAAATTGATTTCTGAAGCTTGGCAGTTCTAACAGAGTTTTAAAGTACAACACTTCAATTAACATGGATTTTGGCCAAATTATTTAGCAGTTTGAAATAATAGCAAAGGCAGCAAATACCATTAATCTAACAAAAACTTCAAATGGAAACTGAGAGAATTACATATTTATGCAAATTATGTATATATTTGCAAAAAAGTAAGAAAATAATTTGTCGATGACAGAGTAAATTAAAGTAATGCTGAGTGCCGGTTTGCAGCTGATTTGTTTTACCAACATTTGAGTTTGATGGTGGTGTGGGCTATTCAGCCCTTCAAGCCTGTTCCATCATTGAGTAAACCGTCAAACAGATCTGGTAGCTTTGATTCAGAATTATATTGTAATGCACAATCATCACATCCAGATTCTTTGTAGATGTTTAGGAGTGTTTCAAAGACTGTGACTGACAACAAACACAGTGCTGCAGCAGGTAACAGCACTTTGTCCTACTCATTCTCACTTCACTGAAGTCAGAATTTATGTCAAAACAGTTCAAGTAATAAAACTAAAGCATTTCTGGATATATTGATCTGCCCATTTCTTTTATTCATCCATTTTTCACTGCCTGTCACTGAGAAGTTTTCTTCAAATTTGCAACATCTCAACACTAAGTTACAAACCCAGGCAGCAAATAAAACCAAAACTGTAAAAGAGTGGAGCTCTGCAACTCTAAACTCTCGAGTACATCTGCAGAAATCATGCTGCAACTGTTAAAGACCGAAAGCATAAAGGTAACCAGACAGAACTAAATCAAAGTCCTTCCCTTATACAGGGCCAGCATCTTTTTTTTTTAATCAATCAATCATGTACACACTCTATCATATCATACTTTCAGGTACTAGATTAATGGGTTAACATAGTAAATCAGGTGGAGAGCACTGGTTAGTTCCTCTCTTCTATCTTCAGAAGTGACAGCACAGGGATGTTCAATATCCAAAGTGGGTAATTATATTACAATTACATGTTTGCCATAGCAAAACACATTCCTAAAATCCCTACAGTATGGAATCAGGCCCTTCAGCCCAACAAGTCCATGCTGACCTTTCAAAGAGTATTCTGCCCAAACCCATCCCCCAACCCAATTACTCTAAATTTACCACTAACTAACACATCCCTGAACACTATGGGCAGTTTAGCATGGCCAATTCATCTAAGCTGCACAACTTTGGACTGTGGGAAGAAACCGGAGTACCTGGAGGAAACACACGCAGACAACAGAGAGAATGTGCAAACTCACATAGACAGTTGTCCAAGACTGGAATCGAACCCGGGTCCCTGGTGCTGTGAGGTAGCAGTGCTAACCACTGGGGCACCATGCTACCCAACCATGCCTCCCCCACGTTGTTTGTCTTTAATTCACTATCAATGTTCAATGCTTGCAGACCAATGAGGGCCCAGTGTCCAAAACTGCTATTGTACAAGACAACAGTGGGTTAGGGATTAAATTTAAAATCAGGCAAATGATTGGATTTAAAGACAGAAAGTGGTGGAGAAACTCAACAGTTCTGGCAGCATCAATGGAGAAAGAACAGAATTAACTTTTAAGTCCGATGTGACTCTTTTTCAGGACTTCTTAAAGTTACTGCACCAAGTTGAAAATTTCCTTTCTTTCTCCAGCAGCCAATAAGGCAGTCAATTGAGGTTCCAATGCAGAAGGCACTCAAGGCTTGCTGTCCTATATTCATCCCTTTTCCCAGGTCTCGTTGCTTTCCTGGTACAAACAAAAGTATTACCAGGAATCCTGAACCATATTGAAGTTACTGTTAGATGTTTAATATAGGTGGGTACAATGGTAATTTCACTGCAGTTCTGTGGAATTCTTATATAGCCAAAGAGTGGAAATTTATTCCTTCAAATTGAATAATCAAACAAATAGACTTACTTAAATTTGGATTGTGATTAGTCACAAAGAGAGTGCTTGAAGTGGTGTCCTGTAGTCAGCATAATATATATTTTGCCTCACATAATTAACTGAGTAGTCCGGAGCACTGTGGGTCTCAGTCTAATCTGTAACAAGTACTCTTAGGGGTTTGTGGAAAATGCCCTGCTTAAATTAGAGTATAAATTAGTGGGAATGAGGTGCAGTTACCCAAAGACTAGAGGACTAGTGTGCGAGAAAACTGTAGCACCCAGCGGAAACCCACAGACACGGGGCGAACTTATAAATTCCACATAGTCATCCGAAGATAGAATTGAACCCAGGTCTAGGGTACTGTAAAGCAACACTGAGCCACCATGCCGCCCATTTACTTATCCATTCACTTGGATTGTTAGCAGCAATGCCAGGTTTTTATTCTTTAGCTAAAATGTTGACTTACCAGGAAGCTAGAAATTGAGTCTGGAACTTCATGGTCTATGTATTTAGCTGAATATTTCACTGTAAAAAAAAGGATGCTCTGCAATCAGACAGCTTTGCCACTACCACTTCAGATCGGTCTTTCAGAACAAACAATTCCTGTTATGTCAAAAATGTACTTTTTGGTGGTGTTGAATTTTTGATTTGCATTTTGTATGACTAAAGGCAGTCAAATGTTATGCAAATTGCTTGTCATTAAATTTACCATGTGCTTAGCGCAGACATACTGAGTTCATGTCAATCATAACGATCCTGGCCATTATCAAAGATTAGCTATTCAAACAATATCACTATGAATATTCATCCTTCTCAATTTAGATGAAGTCATCTATTTTTTTCAGCGTAATTTCAAGAGGATTTGAATCACTTTTCTATAAGTAAGCATGCCTGCAGTGATGAAGCTCCAGTCACTTTGAGAAAGATCAAAGAATTAGTACCTGTCTGGCAATTGTGGATTTGATTGGCAACTGTGAAGAAGTGAAACAGAGAGGCAGAAGCTAGGAAATTATAGACCTGTAAATTGTGGGAAGATATAAGATAGAGTGAGTAGCACTTAATGAAAGAACTTAAAGAGTAGGCGAAACTAGATTTGTAGTGGCGAGGTCATGTCTAACAAACCAAAATGAATTTAAGGAAACGACACAAATAGTAGATAAGGAGATGCCAGTGGATATAAGTTATACCAACATCTATAAGGAATTTAGAAACGTTGGTATAACAGACATAATGAAAATTAAAGCTCAAGGGATTGAAAACGAATTATTTGTGAGGTTTGAGAATGGGTTAGGGGATCAAAGTAGGGATAAATAGTATTTACTGGATTTGGTAAAATAATTAATGTTATTCCTCATTGATCAGCAACAGGTCAATGTTTCTCTAAGCTACACAGCTGTGTGCATGCGTGCAATCACTCCTCCATTCTACACACGGTGAGTGGCATGCTGACATGGACCACAGCATTGACTTGCAGCTCCAGAAGTTGCTGCCACTCAGAAGAGAAGGAAATTTAGGGGGAACGCGGACAATAGGGCCTCAACTATTCATTATTACTTTGGTAACATAACGGAGAGTCATATTGGTAAGATTGCCGATGACACAAAGATTTGTGGCATTGTAAGTAGCATAAGTACATAACAATATGTGAAATTGGAGCAGGAAGAGACTTTTTCTTTCTAGATTATTCTGTCATTCATCCTGATCGTGGCTGATCTGTTACCTGAAACTGCACCTTCCCACATTATTCCACATCATTTAATAACTCATACTCAACAACTGAACATATACAATCCTCTAGGGCAAAGAATTCCAAGGAAGCACAACCCTTTGAATGAAGAAATTTCTCCTTGTATTACGGAAAAGACAGATGTGTTGTTGAAGTTTTTTTGTATTGCACTCATTGGGACAAATGTTAGAATGCTAAATTTCAAATGGGACATCAATTTAGAATGCATAAAATGAGAGATCTTTTTCTAATGAAATCAAAATTAATGGTCCATTTGAAATGAAAGGAACAAGACTGCCACAGCATGACATTTTCTCCCCCAACTCCAACAATACTCAACTCTTGTTCTATGAAAGCGAAATTGCTCAGTCCTAAATGACTGACACCTTATTCTGAGACTGGAATCTCTGTTCGCAATTTTTCTGCATTGTGGATGAAAGCATAAAATTACAAAAAGGCATTGATAGATTAAGTGAGTGGGTAAAGGATTTTACTCTTAGGTACATTGGAGTTCATCCATTTTGGTCCAAAGGATAGCATGGTATCATAGAATCATACAGTCCAGGAGAGGTCCTCTGGTTCATCAAGCTTGTACCATCAGAAAAATTACTCTAAACTAATATTAGTCCCACTTTCCAGCACTTGGCTCATAGCCTTGTATTTCATTAACAGTGACAAGCTAACAACAATTGACATACACGTGTACAGTTGGTAAAATGCAGTAGATTTTAATAAAATCTAGTAAATCCTAGCAGATACAAAAAAAATTAACAAGATTAATATCATTTAACTAGAAGACTACAGTGCAAAAGGGAAGAGGTTTTATTATAATCGCATAAATCCTGGTTAGATCACAGCAGGAGTAAGAGTACAACATTCTAGACAATGCACCTCAGAAAATAATATTCTGTCCTTGGAAGGAGTGTAATACTGGAATATTAACAGTCCTCCAAGGATTAAATTATGCAGAGAGATTATATAAACTAGATGAGTTATTCCCCAAAATACCAAAGGTTAAGAAATTATTTGATTAATGAATTCAGGATTTTGAAAGGAACAGATAGGATACAAAGGAGGAAACTTCTTTCTGTTGTGTTGAAGTGTCCAAGGCAAGAGTACATAATTTTAACTTAGAGCCAATCCATTCAGAAAAGAATTTAGGAAATACTTGTGTGTGCAAAGGATGATAGGATTGTGGAACATTCTCAATAAGAAACAGAAGTAGCTAGATCAATTAATTACTTTGAATCTGAGATCTAAATATTTCTACTACACAATGTACCAAAATATATGGAGCTAAGAAGTTAAGATAGAGATCAGCTATGATCTCATTGAAAAGGGGGACAGTTTTGAGCAGATGAGCAGCTCAATTTCTGTCCCATAGACATTCAAGAGTGTGATGGGATCATAGATTGGGTGTGGTACCCTTCAATGATAAGTTTAGTGGGCAGGGATCTCTCACCACATCTTTATCTGGGTTTTATGCATTGTTAAATAAATCATCTACACTCAGCATGTCAGTCTTGTGGGTCGACCGCTCAATTTTGTTAGCCTTCCACGTCAGGCGAGAAGGATGTTAGGTCAGGTTTGAAGCCATTCTGTCAAATCTCTGTCTAGTCTGTTGGGAAAGAAAGTGAGTACTCTTTCTGTGGAGAAAAGTAATTTACATTTAATTCTTCACTATTAATTTCATTGAGCTAAAACTGTTTAATTTATATTGCATGAAGTTTGCATGCCAGTTTACGTGAGTTCAGGGTACGTAATGGAGAGCAATGCTGAACCTAAGAAAAATAAAATAAAACAAGAAAATATCTATATAACAATTGTCACATTTTTCAGTAAATTGCTACAACCTTTTTTTAACCTAGAGTTCATACTGCAAAACTGAAACAAATTATTTGCATCATACTTGCATGATAAAACCACATCTTCAATTTTTTTTTTAAGCGCTTCAATCTAAACTCATTTGTCCCAGCAATGTAATAAATATTAACTTGAATTATGTAATGAACAGAAGTAGAACGTCACTTGCCATCAGCTTTGAATCAAGTTGCCCACAAATGTCTAACCATCTCTGTGGTGTTGCTTTCCCTTTTTCCTGGGAGTAGTTAAAATCTAGCATGAAGGCATAGTGATCTGTTGGTGCGCAGCAGTAATTTTAGCAAGCAGCTGAGTAGGCAATCACATTGAAACATAGCAAACCAGGTAGTTGCACTTGCACAATTTTTCCAATATCAAAGTAACTAATTATGATTAGATTAAGATAGAAGACAAAACAAAGATAAAATAATTTTAAAAAAAACAAGGAGACTGCTTGCCTAACAGAGAAATTTTACATTAATATATGTTTCTCAAAGCAAGAAAGTATGTTTCACAGAAATATTGGAATTAGTCCTCCATTAGAAATCCAGTTACAATTCATTCAATAAATTCATCTTTTTCCAGCATTCTTACAGTAAAACAAATAGAGTGAAGTGGTAATTCTTATCAATTTAAGTGATTTCTTATTGATTGCAGTTTGGAGGGTGCCTGCATTGCATATCTTTTAGAGAAGAATAGATTAATCAATAGCAACTTTTGAATTTCTCTTTCACTCCACAAAAATGGGAACTTCAAATGTGCGGTCAGTTTCAGTCAAATAATAATGGTGAATGTTTACAATTTCAGAACATACCTTGGTCAATATCTGTTCATAAAAATAAACAACAACTGCTGTTGCTGTTAAATTTCAAGAGTTAATAAAGATGGGACTAAATAATCCCTACATATTTACCACTGTCTTGAAGAAAGAACACAAAGACATTCCTTACATTCAGAAAAATGCTCAATACTGATTAAAAACATAATTTACATTATAGTCTGAATGTCTATGACTCAAGTTGAGTGAAAACATTTAATTCATTACTGTTGTCATTAATGAGTCTATTATTGTACTTTGCGAGAATTACTGTGCTGACCTAATAAATAAAATCAGTATTGAATTTTGTAATGGCAATACACAAGTAAAATGAATTTTGAACAATGCACAAATTGGCAGGCAATAAGTACATAATACAATAAAAATTGTTACTTTCAAAGCAATTTTCTACAAAAGGATGGAGTAAAATATCTTACCTATTATGCCTTTTCCTTCTGTATCATTACTTGAGAGACTTACAAGGGTAACACCACCAATGCTAAAAGAACAAACAGAAAAATGTACCAATTTTTCTTACAAGGAATTACTCCTTTAAGGATGAGATTACAGCTGTAATGTATGACAAATAGAGCAAATATTTTTATTGAGGAAAAGGCAGCATCTATAACCAAAATCCTACAGTTTAGCAGAAATGTTAATATTTGTTCAAATTTTAGTGATACATACCTTAAAATTACTGCTAATAATTTGGATAACGTAAACCTGTCTCCACTGTTGCTAGGAAACATTGCAGCTAGAAGTAAAGTGAAAAGACCTGTCCAAGAAAAAAATTCAAAATGACAAGCAAATTATTTTAAAAATGTAAAATGCTGTAAATGTGTACATAAATTTCCTGAGACAGTATTTCAACAGAATCAATTATTATTACATTAAAAAGTTCAACATGTCTGACTAGAACCCAAAATATTTTTTATGAAAGTCAACTGGAGAATTACAATTGCAGTTGAACACACAATTAATATTGCCTTCCTTTTTTCTCTCACACACACACACACACACACACACAAGCTAGTCATTCAGGGCCACACAAGCATGTGGAAACCAGGAAGGAAGTGGTTAGAAGTGCAGAATGTTAACAATGTGTGAAGAACTTTCATATAACTCACTTTATTTTACAAGCGTCTTAAAAGATATATCCACAGACGAAAAAATGAGTTAACAGCTCAACTTATTTGGTAGCAGGAATTAACACAGATGACAAATGTGTATAGGCTCTATAATATTGAAATTAAGTCAAAAATATTATATTTTCAGAAGAATTTTTAAATAATTCACATCTCACTAACGAACTGTCTTTAACCATTTAACCTTAGCACTCTAAATTTATACATTTAATATTTGCACTATTTACTGATATGTTTTTATGGCCAATTACCAACTTTGTCAGGTAGCTGAAACTGAACGCTAGATGGCATTGTTAGAAGTCTTTTTTTAAAGCAGTAATCCAAGCAAAAAAAACTTCTACTGAGAACATTTCTTACTAAATTCTTCGAGATATTTTTAACTATACCAATCTGTATCAGCAGGGTATTTAAAATAAAAACAATTGATTCCCCATGCTAGATAGATTCAGTGATTTTTTTTGGAGCAATTATGTTTTGTTACCGTACCACGGATAACAGTTCCATCACGAGGTGGGCAGGAACTTGAACCTGAATTTTACAAAGGAGTTCCACAGGATGCCAAAAACATTTTTTTTTTCACAAATTCAGTTTAAACAAAACAGTACAGTAACAATTGTTAACAGTTATGATGATAATTACTAAGGAAATAATGTGATTAAGAAATAAGAAGATATGCCGTTCCATTATTTTAAAAGAGCGAAACAGAAACTGGATAACTACAAATACATCAGTTACTAAAAACTGTAGTTGAGAATGATTAAATGTTGGAAAAGTATGAGCTGATCAAAGACGTGTCAGCATGCATTTTTGAAATTTGACTTATTTGTGTTTTGAGATGGTAATTAATATGTTTTCTGAATTTAGAAGTAAACTTAAAGTGCAGACTCAGCTGCCTGAACGGAAAGGCTGGGAGTTCAGCTGTTCCAAAATACATACATGTCACAAATGGTTGTTAAATGAATATCTGAGGTTTGGTTGCGGTTTTGACAATAATTCAAATTTAACCAAATTTATGCCCAGGATACTAAAACCCAATCGAGTTTGAATTTATCATTTTGACAACATCAGACGAATGACGGTACAATGTTGGGGGGGTATTAAAAAACTGAGCATTTTGAAAACTGGTCAGAGAGTCAGCAATTACCATCGATAGGCCAAGCAACTATCATAGAGCGAACTGCCCATCTAATATTTTGCTCTCAAAAAAATTAGAAAACACGCTCTATCAAGGGTATCTTTTCATGCAAAACATACTCGCAGTAAAACAAAAGTAGACAACCCAGGGAGATCATCAGCCAGAAGATTGAGTGGAGAAGACAGAGAGAGTATGGTCTTGAGAAAAGCTAATGTAATGTTTGATAATTCTGTTATTGGAACAGTATATATTTTATAGAGCTTGTGTCAGGTAGTAAGTAGTTAAGAAAAGGAGAGCTGGGATTTGTGAATAGTTTTTATTTAATGTTCAGTATTAGAGTTAGGAAAATAAATTGTTATTTTTCTTTAAATAGTGAAAGCTAGGTGTTCTCTGTCACTCACAGTGAGGTGAACTTTTTTGGGAGTTTGGTTTTAATTAACAGAGGGGTTCAACTTCCGTGTTGTAATATGCCTCTTTGGATTGTGGAACCAAACTCAAATCGGGACACAGGGATAAAATAAAGGTTCTCTGGAATTACAGGATGTGGAGAGTCATGGCCCTCAGGAATATGTATTGGGGCCCTAGCATTTCAACATATATGAATGTCTTTGGTAAGAGTCTCACAGTTTTCAGATGACTAAGTTAAGGGGAAGAGCACATTGTGAAGTAGGATAGAACTTTTATTGACAGACGAAGCAATTTTTTGACTACAATTTCAATTGTCAGAGCATTCGATCTTCCAATCGTTGTTGCTAAAGCTAACAAGTTCAAAACCAGTTTCTGGCCTTCCCAGAAAATTAGGCTCAGATGCAGGGTGACAGCTCATTTTCTCAGAGAAATTCCTTCCAATTAAAGGAGCCATGGCATGCATGAAAAAAAAAACCTGGGAATGGTGGATGTCAGCTCTCCCACTCTTACTTGGGATAATCTAAAGTGGTACAGCCTGACAAACTCACCTACGAGCAAGAGACAGAGAATACTTTCATTATCAAGCAGGCCGCATTGGAAATGGTCAAGGATGTGACAGCAGTAGTGCAGCCAATCTAATAATGACCAGGAAAATCCAGAAACAAGAAAGTCTGATGAAAGGCCATTGATCTTAAACATTAAATTTGATTTTCTCCTCCACAAATACAGTATTGTTTGTTTGTTAGCAAATTCTGTTTTTAACTTCAGATGGTCATTATAGGCAGGAGTGGTCCTACATTGCTGGGTGCCAGCGACAACCACTCCTTGGCTATTGGCAATGCATACTCACCTGGTCCAGTGGGATGCATACTGTGGAAGATATCAGGGACAATCATGAGAACCAGAGCCTCATCAAGCACTTACGTGAGCATATGAACGGATAAATGCTCTGATGATGGTTCATCTCAAAGGGAGAACTTAGGACCGGGGGCATAGTCTAAGGATAAAGAGTCACCAATTTAAGATTGAGGTGAGGGTTTCCTTTTTCAGAGGGTTGAGTGTCTTTGGAATTCCTTACTACAGAGAGTTGTAGGAGCAGAGTCCTTGCGAATATTGAAGACTGAGATACATCAGTAGGGAATTCAAGGGTTATGGAGAAAGGGCAGCCAAGTGAACTTGAAGAGTGTTTGATCAACCATGATCCTACTGAATGTGGAGCAAGCTCTGGGATCTGAATAGCCTACTCTTGGTCCTATTCTGATGGTCATATAACTGGCTTTCTGCACATTGACCCTGCATTGGGATCTCATCTAGTTCCAACTGCATTTCAATGGGCATCCTCACTTTCCTATGGAGGGACTTGTGGGTGCGGAGGGGGCATCTTAAGGTGTTGATGATGTTACTCCTGCTGTAGCATATTGTAGTAAGCCCCTTGCTCTAGACCCTCGGTGGAGGAAATGGCATAGCTCCAAAAGTGCAGCTGAGGATAGGTAAAGTTCTGGTCAAAAAAAAAATGCCTTGCAGAGAATTGGTATTCAAAAAGCAAGAAGTAACAGCACACTGTGACAGAGGGGGTGCTTTGCATAGAAGTTGCTCAGCCTGAATACATCTGCAACTCTTTTGTGTAACTGGTCAAAGCTTTCACAACTACTCAGTTTTATTTCATGGCATACTCTTATCTTCTAATCGCTGTTAGAGATTCAGTGTGAAACTGCTCCCATGTTGGGAAGGGTGGATTCCATTAGAAAAATCCCTCAAATGATTTCAATTGTCTTCACATCTTGTCTATGGCAGTTCCTGTCTTTTCTGGAAAACTATCCCTGGGAAAAAAAAACAGCCAGAAGTAGGAACATGTAGGGCTGGTTTGTCAACATTATTTTGTGTCTGGTTTTCTTGGCCTACTCCTTCATCATTTCCAATTGCTTGAGAAAATTTCCCTCGCTAACTCTGTTCCCCTGCTTCAGACACAGCTAGAGCTCCTAATATTTCCAACATCTTCTGATTTTATTTTAAATAAGACAAGTACGAAATGTACTTAAAATTGTCAACAAAGTACTAGTATTATCTCAAGGAGTTAGAATTCAAAAGTGAGGAAGGTGATGCTTCATATTTACAATCTTGGTAAGACCCCAAGTAGAGTAAAGCATTCCGCGTTGGGAAACAAATCTTAATTTATATTATTCCTGAAGGACATATAATGTAGTCTCTCCAGAATGATACCAGTGCTGAAAAGCTAAAATTATGTAGACAGTTTTCATAGACATCTTTTGGTTTCCCATGAGCTTGGAAGGTTGAGAGGTCATTTAATCAACGTAATTAAAACGATACAATGGACTCAATACAAGAAAGAGAAATTACATCCACTGGCAGCAGAATCTTTGGCATGTAATATTAAAATTAGAACCAGATAATTTAAGGGAAGGAAATCAGAATTCATTTGGTCACACACACTGTAGGGAAATCAAGAACTCCTTCTCCTAAAAGGTTATGCATGCTGGGTCAACTGAAAATTTCCCAGACAGAGACCAATGGGTTTTTGTGAAATATGGACATCAAGGAATGTTGATCCAGGATAGGTAAACTGAATCAAGGAGCAGGTCAGACAGAAACGGAATGGTGAAACAGGCTTGAGAAGTTGAATGACATAGTTCCAATGATTTGGTTTATGGTGATACACGATTTGAAGTTGTGTTCTCGCTATACAGCAACATACTTTTGATGCATTAGCTTTGCCAGGCAAAAAAAATGTAATGAAATCTGTAAATCTTATTTCTCTTGTATGAGCTGACATGCGTAAAACATTTTTTACACAATACAATAGAACGAACAAGAAAAATACTTTTTATACATAACTTACCCGAAGTTGAGGACAATATGTTAACAATAGCAACCTGAGTATCAGAAAGCGCCTCCTGATAGGAAAAGTTTGCCAGAAACCACTGAAAAATTAATTGCACAATTGAAGACAAACATACTATTGTGTACAATTTATTTTTGTTACATTAATATTCAACTTGTTCAATAACAAACCTGAGTGAACAGATTTCACAGAATCATAGAATCCCCAGTATGGAAACAGGCCATTTGGCCCAACAAGTCCACACCGACCCTCTGAAGAGTATCACACCCAGACCCATTCTCCAACTCTTTTACTTTATATCTCCCCTGACTAATGCAGCTAACCTACACATCCCTGAACACTTTGGGCAATTTAGCATGGCCAATTCACCTAACCTACACGCTTAGGAACTGTGGCTGGAGCACCCGAAGGAAACCTTTGCAGACATGGGGAGAACGTGCAAACTAGCAGTAACTGTTCACAAAGATATGGGCCAGATATGCATTGTGGGGCGGAAACCCCTTTACAAGATGATCTTGGGCTGTGCACATGGCCAAATTTCAGTCACAGCTACAGAAGCGTGGAGGAAACTTGAAATGTGACATGGAGTGCTTCAAATTGTTTGGTGGTGGGAACATGCCCAGAAAACGGTACTCCCTCCAATTGTGGAAAACGGTGCATGACCGTTTGAAAATTTGACCATATAGTGTCCTAACCGAAACTACATTCACTTTAACTTCTGCCTCAACAACAAACTAAATTACACTGATTATATGTGATTAAGAGCATGTGTTAAACATTTCTGAACATATAACAGTTATAAAATACATTAATTTTCCACATGATTATTTCATATACAATGTTTAATAAGGAAGAATGTATCCGTATGTACTTTCAAATGAGACTAACAAAAATGAGTTAGTACATAAATGCCCCAACAATTTTTAACATAAAGAACAATGAGCAAGAGCAGGCATTCAGATCAGTGGGCCTGTTCAACCCCACTGCTTGGTTCCATAATGCTTCAACATATTAGCAAATAAAAATCTCTCTCTTCTATACATTTATTCAGTGTCATGTCATCCACCACATCCAGGGTAGTGAATTCCACAGATTCATGAGCCTTTGAGAGACGTATCCCTCAATTAAATCTGCCACCCTTTAATTTAAAATTATGACCTCTTGTTCAAGATTGCCCCACAAGGGATAGATCTGCTCTCCGTTTACATTGTCAATCCTCTTTAGCAACTCATATAGATCTATTAGATCTCCTGTCATTCTTCTGAACCCAAGCCAAAATAGGCTGAAAATAGGCTCAATATCTCCTCTTAATACAGCTGCAGTAAGAGAGGACATCTTGAAGGACTCATCCCGTCTGGCTATATGGGTAGAACTTAGAAATAAGAAAAGATGCAGTCACTATAATGGGGTTTTAACATGGGCCTCCCAATAACTAGTGGGAGAGAGAGGAACATATATGTAAATAGATCATGGGAACAGGTAAAACAACAGAGTTGTTGTAGTGGGTAATTTTAAATTTCCCTAATATTGATTGGGACTCCATCAATGCCAATCCCTTAAATCGGTTGGAACTTGTTAGGTCCATCCAGGAGGGCTTCTTGAAACAATATGCAAGTTGTCCAATGAGGGCACAGGCCATACTAGACCACGTATAGGAGAATGAGCCTGGCAAGTGATCAATGTTTCAGTGGGAGATCATTTTGGGAACTGTGATCATAATTCCATAAGCTTTAGATGGTTAAGGAAAAGGATAAGACTGGTCCTCAGATGAAAGTGCTAAACTGAGGGATGGCAAGTTATAGTAGCATTAGGCAGAAACAGGAGAAATTATGGAGGTGGCTGTTTGAGGGTAAATCCATATCTACCTGGGGAGTCTTTTAAAGGCCAGATGATCAGTGCTCAGGAACAGCATGTTCCTGTGAGCATGAACGATAATGATGCCAAGATTGGGGAACACTGGAGAGCAAGAGACATTGAGAGTTCAGTCAAAAAGAAAAAGAAAACAAATGTAAAGATTAGGAAACTGAAATCTGACAAGGCCCTTTAGGCAGAAGAAGAAAGCAGGAAAGAATTTGAACAAGGAATAAGAAAGGGGCCATGAAATGTCCTTGACAAACACGATTAAGGAGAATCCCCATGACATTTTATACATATAAAGGAGCAAGAGGGCAGCTGGGGAAAGAGCAGGTCCATTCAAGGACAAAAGGGGGAAATTTATGCATGGGGCCACAGAAAATGGGCGAGTAGATTAGAATTTTTTAGATTAGATCCCTACAGTGTGGAAACAGGCCCTTCGGCCCAACAAGTCCACACCGATCCTCCGAAGAGTAACCCACCCAGACCCATTTCCCTCTGAGTAATGCACCTAACACTATGGGCAATTTAGCATGGCCAATTTACCTGCCCTGCACATCTTTTGGACTGTGCGAGGAAACTGGAGCACCCGGAGGAAACCCACGTAGACACAGGGAGAATGTGCAAACTCCATACAGACAGTTGCCCAAGGCTGGAATTGAACCTGGCACCGTGGTGCTGCAAGGCAGCAGTGCTAACCACTGAGCCATTGTGCGAGTACTTGATGAGTACTTCATATCATTAGTCACCAAAAACAAGGACACGGATTGTTGGTAAGATTATGGAGAGTTTTGTTCATATTCCAGAGCATGTCAATGTTAAGAAGGTGGTAGTGTTGGATGACTTGAAAAAACATAAAACTCAATAAGTCTCCAGGACCTGATGGGATCTACTCAGAATACTGAGGGAAGCAAAGATGGAGGTTGCTAGGATCTTGACAGAGACCTTTGTATTTTCTTTACCACAGGCAACGTCCACAAGGGTAACAGGGACAACTCAGGAAAGTGTAGGTTGGCGAGCCTCATATCAATCATAGGGAAATTATTGGAGAAGACTCTAAGGGATGGATTTACTTTCATTTGGAAAAAAAATGACTTATTAAGGATGGTCAGCATGGGTTTGTGAGGGCAAGGTCTTGTCTCATAAATTAGAGGGAGTTTTTTTGAGGAATTGATGAAGATGAGTGTTGAGGGTTAGGCAGTGGATGCTGTCTACTTGAACTTTATTGACAAGGCCCTCATGACAGATTGGTCCAGAAGATGGAATCCACAGTGAATTGGAAGATGGGACACACAATAAGCTTGGTCAGAGAAGATAGAGGGTCGTTGTGGAGGAGTATATTCTGCCTGGAGGTCTGTGACCAGCAGTGTTTTGCAAAGTTGTTTGTAATACATATAAATAATTTGGTTGAAACTGTTTGTGTTCTGATTAGTAAGTCTGCAGATGACATGAAATTGCTGCAGTTATGGATAGTGAGAAAGGTTGTCAGAAGGATATAGTTGGGAAGTTGTGAGGAGAATGGCAGACAGAGTTTAATCCAGACAAATGTGAGCTGATGAATTTTGGGAGGTCAAATACAAGATCGATGTCTACAGTAAATGGCAGGACCCTGAGAAGCACTGGTAGACAGAGGGATCTTCGGGTGCAAGTCCATCGCTTCCTGCAAGTGGCAGCACAAGCAGGTAAAGTGGTAAAGAAGGCTCCAAAGTATTTTGAAGTTTCTCTCCATATAGATAATACATAGCCTATTAATCAAAGTGATAACCTCACTCTTATTACAGAACTTCATCTGCCAAACTTTGGCCCATTCAGCTATCCTATCTCTATTCATTCGTAAGTTTCTTATTTCTTTTTTGCAACACACTCAGACCTATTTTAGTGCATCTGCAAATTTGACTATCATACATTCTATCTCTGCATCCAAGTTGCTAGTAAGATTATAAATAGTTGATATCCATGGGGTTAAATGGGCGTGGGCTGTTTCCCTGGAGTGTCGAAGGCTGAGGGGTGACCTCATAGAGGTTTATAAAATCATGAGGGACATGGATAGGATAAATAGACAATATTTTTACCCGTGGGGTGGGGGAGTCCGAAAAGAGAGGGCATAGGTTTAGAGCGAGAGGGGAAAGTGACCTAAGGGGCAACGTTTTCATGCAGAGGGTGGTGAGTGAATGGAATAACCTGCCAAAGGAAGTGGTGGAGGCTGGTACAATTGCAACATCTGGATGGGTATATGGATAGGAAGGGTTTAGAGGTACCTGGGCCAAGTGCTGGCAAATGGGATTAGATTAGGTTGAGATACCTGGTCAGCATGGACGTGTTGGATCAAAAGGTCTGTTTCCATCCTGTAAATCAATATGACTCTATGATCAAATCCTATGTTACCCCACTATTTGCCAACCAGAAAATACCTATTTTTTCTGATTCTACCCAATCCTCCGTTCCAACTAACATATTACCCCAAACCTATACGGCCTTAACTTCTGTATTAAGCTTTTGAGCAGCACCTTATCAAGTGCCTTCTTAAAATCCAGGTGGACGACATCTAAAGGAGCCCCATTATCCAGTTTGCTTGTTACATCTTTGTACAACTCTAGCAAATTAGTCAAACACCATTTACCCTTCATAAAACCATGCTGACTTTGATAAATTGCAGCTTGACTTTCCAAATGTCTCATTACAACTTCATCAATTATAGCTTCCAACAATTTCCCAACAACAGATCTAACTGGTCTGGAGTTTCCTAATTTCTGCCCCCTTCCTCTTTGAATAAGGACATTACGTTAGCATTTTTCCAATCCACTGGAATCTCTTCAGAATTCAGGAAATTTTGCATCCATCATCACTGCTGCCACTTCCTTTAAAACTCTAGGATGTAGGCCATCAGGCCCTGGGACTTGTCTGCCTTTCATCCCAATGGTTTGTTTAGTGTCTTTCCCCCAGTGAGACTGATTTGCCTTTTTAAAAAGTTTCTTGCTTTTCTATACTCACTGCATAAACAATTTCTATTGGAATGGAAAAACAATGGTTTACCCTTCATTTTTAATGTACTGTATTATAACAGGTACTAACCACAAAGCAGAAGAAAAAGCTGATTTTTGCGACTTGTGATACTGTCAATTTGCCAACAGATTTCAGCACTGCTTCGTGATCCTTTGCTGCTGGATACGACATCCGAGAGAGTTTTGCTTCAAATGCATGATGAGCTGGAAGTTGCCGCACCTCCATAATGTTACTGAACCTAACACGTGGTTTTTTTAAAGCTAAAAATGAAGAATAATAATTTTCAATAATATCTTCAGATAAATAAAGTTACATCAGACTAAACAGGAGGTTATAAAACATCTTGGGTAAATATGGTCAGAAAGGTCATACATAATCAAAATTATTACAGTTCTGCAATGATTATATTAGTATAATTAGCTTTCCATTGCTGATCAAAACAAGGAGAAAGGGTCTATCGAGTCTGTGTGTTACTATGATGGCAAGAACTTTCCTTTTTTGGCAAGGTAATTATTAATCACGGCCTTACTCTTTATCTTGTGACAAGTGTGTTGAAATAAAACAACAGTTTCTATTTAAAAATTATCTAATTCCAATTAACAACAGTGATTAAGTTAGCTACATATTCATTTAGCATTTTGAACAGATCTTGAACTAATAGAACATCTATGGACAAATAAATATTGGTTTCTCAATGAAACCTAAATCAAGTTGTTTAGGGGTACCACTAAAAATGTCATGATGACATAAATATATACTTGAAAGAAAGCAGCAACACTGAAGAAAATGTTCAAAACATTAATCACCATCTGATTAAAAACCTAAATATCATTTTCTTTGCCAGGTGGAGACTATGTAGGTGTTGCTACTCTACTAAAAGAACCTTTTTCTATTGAAATTCTGTACCCTTCAGAAAAATGCTACAAAACTTAAAAATTCACAGTAATAAAGATCATCAAAGAGACAAGTTACTGGATTAGTGGTGCTGGAAGAGCACAGCAGTTCTGGCAGCATCCAAGGAGCAGCGAAGCATAGAGTACAATGGGTGAGTGGGGGAGGGGATGAAGGTGATAGGTCAGGGAGGAGAGGGTGGAGTGGATAGGTGGAAAAGGAGATAGGCAGGTCGGACAAGTCCTCATAAGTCATGGGGACAGTGCTGAGCTGGAAGTTTGGAACTAGGGGGAGGCAAGTTAACTCATTGACTCCATATCTGTTTCTGTCTGACAACTCTATGTTGTCTGAATACAAAGGTTATCATTATGGATCCTTTTGCCAAATTTTTTAAAAAATCACCCAGCACAAGGTTTTGAAAACCTTTTGTCAAAAGGCGTGGTGTTATTTTAAACAGAACACTCAAGACTAACTGGCCCAAGCGCATATGATGTAGACTGTTTCTAACGTATTAGCAATATAAGAAGCTCCATGTAGAAAATAAAGTGCTTTCGTATGATAACAATGTAATTTTTAGATGGTGTTGTTATTTCCAGATGTTAATAAGTTGCAAAGCCAAAATATTTAGCCTGCTTGTTGGTAACATGCAACACTGTAACTTCATTCTATTAAGTAACCTCGTCAGCAAAGAGGTCAAGGTTATTAGAGGTCTTGCTCAATATTACAAAAGATTTGAAAAATTGTGGCAGGCTCTTAGATCTCAAAATTTAGATTATCAAGATCCATGGACAATATACACAATAGATAGCTCAGCAATGCAACACCCTTCTGGATTTTGTTCTGCTTACAGCAATGAGGAGAGCACTAAACCAAAATGCTACCATCTCAGCAGCTCAAGACCAATTGTGGTTTTATCAATACCCTTTTGGCAAAACCATCTCTGGGAGCACGAATGTAGCTGCTGACAATTTGTGCAAAGCACAATTTAAGAATAATTTTTAACATTCCATCATCTGAAGATTGTACTAGAGTGTGTTAATTCACTGGACACAGGCATAACATCTTTAAAGTCATAAAATGTTCAAAGACATTTCATAGGAGGGGAATCAAACAAACATTGACACTTTAATTAAAGATGGACATATTAAAATTGGTGACATAAAACATAGTGAAATGGGAGATTTTAAGGAGGATTGTGTAAAGGTTCAGGGAAACAATTTCTGATATTAAGAGTCTAAGTGTTTGAATATACAGCCTCTAATATAAGGTAAAACAAGAGGGGGAGGTGTGCAAGAAGCTAGGATTAGAGAAACTGAATTTCTGGATGCTTGCAAGCTAACAGTATGTTATAGAAATAGGGAGGGCAAGACAAAGGGTCAAGGAGGAAGATGAGAATTTTTGAACTGGTA
Source organism: Chiloscyllium plagiosum (assembly GCF_004010195.1). NCBI lineage: Eukaryota > Metazoa > Chordata > Chondrichthyes > Orectolobiformes > Hemiscylliidae > Chiloscyllium > Chiloscyllium plagiosum. The sequence goes on along the minus strand of NC_057716.1, from coordinate 71,719,941 downwards.
GACTGTGATTCGATGCATGTCAGAGTTTACTGGAGTGCTGTGTAAACAGGACTGTGAAAAACCTTTAGCAAGATAATAATTTTAGAGAGTGCGCAGAGGAGATGTATCAGGGTGCTGCCTGAATTGGACGGCTTGTCTTATAAACAGAGGTTGAGTGAGTTTGGGCTTTTCACACTGGAGAGAAGAAGGAAGAGAAGGGACTTGATAGAGGTGTACAAGGTAATAAGAGACATAGATAGAGTAGATAGCCAGAGACTTCTCCCCAGGACAGAAATAGCTGTCACGCGGGGTATCATTTTAAGGTGATTGGAGGAAAGTCAAAGGTAGGTTCTTTATGCAGATTAGATTCCCGACAGTGTGAAAACAGACCCTTCGGCCCAACAAGTCTGCACCAACCCTCCGAAGAGTAATCCACCCAGACACATTTCCCTCTGACTAATGCACCTAACACTATGGGCAATTTAGCATGGCCAATTCACCTGACCTGCATATCTAACGGTGGTGGGTGCACGAAATGCACTGCCAGCGGTGGTGGTAGAGTCAGAGACATTGGGGACATTTAAGCGACTGCTGGACAAGCACATGGTTGGCAGTAAATTGAGGAGTGTGTAGGTTAGGTTGATCTTAGATCAAGCTAAATGCTCGGTACAACATTGTGGGCCGAAGAGCCTGTGCTGTACTGTACTGTTCTATGTAATCTAGTTCTTATATTGGCCTGAATTTCATAATATAAATGAGGTACTTCAAGTTAAAACCTACCTGTGTTGTTGTCATTACTATTTTTTTCATTGGCTGAATCATGAAATTTTACTGGGATATATAGTGGTTCACTCTGCAAAATACATTAGAAATTAATTTCTCGTGACAGGATAAGCAATATAACAATAAACAATAGTTTTACAAATGGATCCGCAGACATTATTTTAAAGCAAAATAATGCAGATGAGATAAAAACAGAAATACTATAAATATCCAGAACATTTGGCAGCATCTATGGATAGTGGCTAGAGAAACGGCCAATGGCATTTCATAAAATTAATAGGTTATTCTTTCATCAGTGATGAGCTTTTTAAACAAAAATTGTTGCACTGTATCTAATTCTTTTCATTTTAAGAATTGGGAATAGAGTTTTTACTTTGTGTATCATCAGTACTCTGGGTAAAAGTTCTATTAGTTCTAAGAAATGAAGGTTCATGTATTGCCTCAAAATACATGAACCTTCCCTTGCTTAACCACAAGGTAAAAATCTCCCACAAGCCAGTGCAATCAGGTAATGTCGTAGGATGTAATATTGTTTTACTTTTCGCACTGGTGAAGTCAAGTGGGTCAAGGCAGCAGCTCACCAGCACATTCTCAAGGACAATACATGCCAGCCCAGCCAGTAATGCTCACACCCAATGAGGAAATACTAAAAGAAAATCACTGAATGTTTGGCCTATGTCAGACAGTAAATGACCAGGCTCAAAATTGGGATATACAAAATATATAAAGAATTGTGTACAAATGCTCCTGCTAACAAACAAAGAAAATGACCAAACTCTCATTTGAATTAAAATGTTGACACATGAATTGTCATTATAAATGCAAGGTCATTTATAACACTGATTGCTTACCAAAGAATCATTTATACTATTGTCTGTAGTACAAGTTGCAAGGTAGTTTTCAGCATCTGCAAACTTAAAATATTGAAAAATTTAATAAGGAGGCACCAAGAAACAATATTGTTAAAAGTATCTCTGCTAATATGGATACAAAGAAAAAAGTCACACCTTCCTGTATAAGCATAATTCAGACAGGACACCTACTGGAAGGTACAAATTACGCAACCTTAGACATTTAAACAAAATAAGTTTGAAGCAGAGGACACACAAAATATATAATACCATAATGCAAGTAAATTAATATTTAGAGCTCTGCAAACAAAGTCAGTTACACTTTATTTTTCCCATACTTAGGAGGACTACTTACCAATGCACCATGTCTTCCATTGGTACACTGTTCCCGCCAGGGCTTCCAAACAAGGAATCCGATGAGGTAAAGCACAAACATTGATGTTTTGGCAAACGTACTAAAGAAGGGTTTCTCATACCTTTTAAATATATACTGGAATGAAGAAAATAATCAAAACTTACTAATGCAGGAAGTAATACAAGTAATGCAAGCAGCAACAAAAATCAGACCTTTTTCAAGCCAGTATTCATGGATGCTGCCAAAGGTGCTGGGTGTTTATTGCATTTCGGTTTTCACTTCATCCGCAGTAGTTGCTTTAAAATAATGTCCGCAGATCATTTGTAAAACTATCATTATTGTATACTGTCATATAGCTTATTTTGTCATCAGAGTTGAATTTTTAATTTATTTTGCACAGTGAAGCACTGCACATTCCAGAAAAATCTCATGATTCAGCCAATGAAAAAGAAAATGACAACAACATGGGTGGGTTTTGATTGGAGATCACTTCAACCATTTTATTTGTCGCCCAAACCCTTGATCCCTCCACCTCTCCCAATAGCACACTATATAAAAACGTGGAATGTTTAAAGCAACAAAATACATCAAGCACACTCAATAATCTATAAACACTTTTATCCCATTTCATTTCAAAGATCGCAATACAATATGGCAATCAAATAGCATATTACAAATGATCACATGGTGATCTGCTTATTGTGACATAGCAATAATTCTAAGCTAAACTTTTATACTATTATAGCACGAATACAAAATCAGTTATCCTCCTTAAATTGATGACTTAAAGCATATTTGTAGTGGAAAAAGTGGCTCTGAGACTAAGACAATGAGTGTGAAACATGGGGAGAATACATAATTGCTTCACTTCTGCAGCACACAGTCAAGATTCTCTTTGATTTGCTATGACAATATAAGCTTTCTATTTAATGGTTTCACATCACATGGTGGCAAAAAATGAAGAAAAAGCGAGAAATTCCAAATTTCCCCAATGCTTTGATAGTGAATGGAAAATAATATATGGATATTATAGAACCGTTTTAAAATTATAAAAAGTCTTAATACCTGTTTTTCAATACATGGTTACATAAATTCAAGATGGCCACTAATAAATCAAAACTATTTCTGAAGAACTTCTCTGCATGGAGCCATTAGATTATGGAAGGCACAGCCATAAGAAATGATTGTAGAAAATGTACCTCGTTGTCATTCAGGGAGCTCTGAGTCTAGCTGCCCTACCTTTCCCCTTTTAGGGACTCGACTTCAACTCCTGGTGATGGGTTTCTCCTGACATTCTTTGATATAAGGTACATTGTCAACTCAAGTAAATTGGTCCTCCCACCAATTAAGTTGTTAACTCTGGAGTGCTCCTTGTCCTGCTCACAAACTAATCTAAATTGTATGAATCTAAAATCACTGTTTGTAAGAGTTCCTGCTCCTGGTACTTCACCCAACCCACTCCCAAAACAGGTTCAGCAATGCCTCCTACCTACTGTGCTATGTTTCTTCTATGCCTCTGACACTTCTTGCCTTCCAGTCAATATTAGGATAATAGCTTATTTTACTTTAATTTTATTTGAAACTAAGTATCCAAAATTGTGAAATTGTTTATCTGACAAAATTAACATAGTAAATTAATATGCAAAAATTATTTAAGTGTTAATCCAACAGCAGTGCATCAATATTGCTTAGTTGCAATACTGAATATCTGCAGGTATTTTAATTTCCAGTTTCCTGGCATTAACCAAATTCTTTTTAACATGGTCATTTAACTCTATATCTCCATCCTCTTTCAATAGGGTCTGAGGGCTCTCTATTTGATCCTTGAACAGAAGTCCCACAGTACATTCCCAAAAACTCATTGAACTCTAGTCATTTCATCAAAAAGAGCAGTTGCAGGAACCCATATGAGTTTTGGCCAGGACTGCTTTTTGTGGCTCGTGTAGATAGGATTTTGTTCCAATTGTACCAAGGTTTACTCCCTCACTTCTTTTTGTCCGATATGTTTGAGTGTATTAGTACTGTTTACTGCTCTTACTGAGTTGGAACATTTCATCATTTACATTTTGAATTGCGAACTTTTTATCCACCTACACATGCGACCACCTCTGATCCTTCCCCTCCTCAGCTTCTCCACTTCCACTGCTTGGAATAAATCCACTGACTCATATAGTTGCTTTAACTACACATCCTTGTGCCCTTATTGTAAAAAGACTTTATTCCATTCTCCCAGTACTTTTTATAAACTCCATTGCGCCTGTTCTGATGATGCTACATACTATGTCAGCACTTCTGATACACTTTGCTGTCTCCTCAACTGAGGACTCCTCTAACAATGGTTGACAAGACTGTATCCATTCATTTCCTGCACTTCTCCACAGGAGGGTTCCCCTTACCCTTAGTTTGAACACTACCAGCCTCCTCATGTAAAGCATAATCTTCTCTACCTCCAGCCTAATTCCACTGCCAAGCACATCTTCCCCTCGTCTATCATTCCGTGGGGACAGTTCTTCTGTGACATCTGGTCTACTCTTTCATTAGTCAATCCTTTTCTGTCTGCACCTTCCCATCCAAGTGCAGGAGACATTATACCTGTCCTTTTTCCTACCCCTGCCTCACGGTCCAAGAACCCAAATGCTGGTTCCAATTTCTTTCAATATTGTAAACTATCTTCATTGCTCATGAAGTGATATTCGCTTGGGTGCTGCTTTGTAGAACACTCCCTTCAGCTTGTGGGCATGATCCCAAGCTTCCTGTTGCTTGTCATTTTTTCCATTCTGCACTAGCTCAAAGAACAGAACCTCATCTTCTGATGAGTCATTTTACAGCCTTCTGGACTTAAACTTGCATTCAATAATTTCAGATCATAGTTTCTGACAACTCACTTGTTTCTTCCTTTCAGTTAGCCCCTATTGTTAATGATACTTTATTTTCCACTTTCCCAATCAGACGGAAGTATATCCGTCTGGATCAGCTTTTGTTTCTTGTTCCATTAGCATCAACTTCTGTCTGGCATTTGCATCTGATCTCACCTGTCTTCCTCCCTAAAATTTCCTTTTGTGATGAGGATTCATCTGTAGATAGTTTTTACAATTTATATTCGGGACTATATGCAGATTTCTTTATTTAAATCAACCTGTTCAGATATGTTACGACATCTCCAGGCAGGTGGGTCTGGCTCAGAAATTAGGGACATTATTACTAAGCCACGAGGCCCTTCCAAGTTCAAACTTACCAAAAGATAAACCAATTATACTTACTACCCATTCAGTGAACAGGAAATGTGTGCCTTAACAAATCATATACTCTTACGGTACAGTGGTTAGCACTGCTGCCTCACAGCGCCAGAGCCCGGGTTTAATTCCTGCCTCAGGCAACTGTCTGTGTGGAGTTTGCACATTTCTCCCTGTGTCTTTGTGGGTTTACGCCGGCTGCTCTGATTTCCTCCCACAGTCCAACAACGTGCAGGTTAGGTGTATTGGCCATACTAAACTGCCCATAGTGTTAGGTGAAGGGGTAAACGTAGGGGAATGAGTCTGGGTGGGTTGCTTTTCAGAGGGTCGGTGTGGACTTGTTGGGCCAAGTAATCTAATCTAATTTAGTCTATAGGGAAGTATGGTAATGAACAGTAATCGTGGTTGTAAAAAAAAAATTCTACAAATGATAGTCAATAAAATTTCAATATGGTGGAATGAGTTTCTGAAAGAACTTTGTGGTTTGCTCAGGGCAACAGTTGTGTCCATGTACCTTTTCCAACAAGCCTACTATAAAATAATGAAATTAAGAAAACAAAGCTTCTGTGACATCCGGTCCACTCCTTTATCAGTCAATCCTTTTCTATCTGCACCTTCCCATCCAAGTGTCGGAAGCATTATACCTGTCCTTTTACCTACTCCTACCTCACTGTCCAAGAACCCAAATGCTGTTTCCAATTTCTTTCAATATTGTAAACTATCTTCATTGCTCATGAAGTGATATTCGTTTGGGTGCTTGTTTTGTACAACACCTCTCTTCAGCTTGTCGGCATGATCCCTAGCTTCCAGTTGCTTGTCTTTTTTTTTATTCTGTACTAGCTCAAAGAATAAAATAAGATAGGACAACAATACTCACTGAGGTAAGTTCAGATGATACAACCCAGATAATATCGACAACCAATAGAACAATAATTCCAAGGATCATACGTCGTCTCTGGGGCGAACTGCTCTGTGAGCTCATTCGATTCATGATAAACAACCAAACCATTTGTAATCTATTGAAAATAAACCATATTACCAAACATAAATACCAAATATTTAATTTTTCTGACATGTATTGAACTCCCTAATTTCATTTCTGTTCACTCTTCTTCTGTGGAATTTTGTCTCAGTTCAGTCCATCCCTTTTTCTCTGCTAAGACCTAATTGCATATTTAATTAATTCAAGGGTTGTAGGCATCGCTCGCAGAGCAAACATTTACTCTGCATCCCTAACTGTCCTCAAAAACGTAGTGGTGAGTTGCCTTCTTGAACTGCTATAGTCCATTTGATGTAGCTCCAGCCATAATTCTGTTAGGAAGTTCCAGGATTTTGATCCAGCAACAAGTGATAGAATGCCAATAGGTTTTCAAGTCACAACGGTGTGTGGGGTGCCCCATGTATCTACTGTTTTTTTTCTTTCTGGATAGTATCGGTCATGTATTTAGAAGGCACAGTATAAGGAGTCTTGGTAAATATCTGCATCTTGAAAATGGAACATACTGTTGCTACTATACATTGCTAGTGGGGGGAGTGAATAATTGTGGACCTGATGCGATCAAGGATGTTACTGCTGGGTGATATTAGGCTTCCTGAGTGTTGTTGGAGTTACACTCATCCAGGCAAGCGAGGAGTATTCCATCACACACTCCTGACTAGAATCTTGCCGATGACACAAATTTTGGGGAGTCAGATGGTGAGTTACTCACTGCAGGATTCCTAGACTTTTCCAATAATCAGGACCTCTGTCATGCATTAAATTCTCTCTTACCTCTGTTATTATCCTGCCATGTTTTGCAATTTTAGATTCTGGACCACCAAGCAATTAACTATCAAAACAGTGAGCATAATCTGATCAAGCTTGATTCAGTGCTTAAATGGAGAACTCTGAAACAGCTTCTAATATTCTAAATTTAACCAAGTCTGACTTTCATGGGATGAGGCTGGGCCCGCTCAAAGTGAAATGGGTAAGTCTGTTATTGCATAGGATGACAAAAGACTGCTGTTGATAAAGAATTTAATGTGATCCAGAACTATTTTATAACCATAAAGGTAAGAGTTTACCTTACAAATTAAATTTGAAGTGTCCTCACATTTGTGAGGAGGGGTTCTGCCACTCAGGGGTTCAAATTTGAAGGTGAAAGTCAGTAAATTAATCCAGTGCAGGTAGTCTGAGATAGCAATATAGGTCATGTTTTAAACAGAGATATTAATATTTCAAAAACAGTTAAGTAGACAAAATAACTTACCTAAAAATTAAAAATAAAGACAAGGTGGCCACAGATCAGCCAGGTTGAGAAATTTGAAGGGGTATGTTCTTGACAAAAGAACATAATCACGATAGCTGAATTTGACATAGCAAATCTGAATGGAATTGTTGACGACAAGATATATTCTCACACAAGGATGATCAAAATTCAGAAGAGAAAATATGCCTTTTGGAGTAAGAAGTACATATTTATGTAAGCATACAAAAATATAGATAGCTGGAGTATTTTAAATTTGTAAAACAGAATAAACTTATAGCAAACCTGTAAAATTTTAAAAATTTGTATTTTATATCTAGGATACATCCCTGAAGTCTCCTAACTTTAAAGCATCTGTCACACTTTCATGAGTTCAGATAATAGCTATCTTTAAAACTAACTGTGACCATTTGATCAAATGTCCATTGACTAAATCAAAATAATCAATAAACATTATTCATTTACAACTATAAATCAAAAGCAAACTCAAAATCAACCACTTATCTGAAAACATTCATAAAATTCATTCTATGAAGACAAAATATCTGAAAATACCATTAGATGTCATAAACAAATAAGATTCCACAAATGGGTAATGTTGGTAAGTGAGGAAGAGGAATGTATCTAGATAGTTACCTCAACAGTGTGCATCAAAATTAAACAGAAGTATCCCCATAATCAAAATATCTATAATATAAAATGTCCTCAGAATGATTTTTAATAAAACAAAAACAGAAATTGCTGGAAAAAAAATCAGCAGATCTGGCAGCATCTGTTGACGGAAAGCAGAAACAACATTTCAGGTCCAGAACCTTTGGATCTACTGACCCTTATCCATTCTGAAGAAGGGTCACTGGACCAAAAGGTTAACTCTACTTTCTCTCCACACAGATACTGCCAGACCTGCTGAGGTTTTCTCAGCAAGTTTGTTTTTATTTCTGATTTCTAGCATCCATAGTTCTTTGTTTGTTGGCTATGAATTTAACAAATATGGTTGAATATATATGGGGAGTAAAATTGTAATCTTTGTACAAAATGCTTTGCTATTAAATGAGAAGTGAATCACAGACTGGAAACTTGAATCAAGGATGTTTGAGTATAGAAGGGGAGACCATCCAGAACCAAAGGAAACAATCGCAGAGTAAAGGACAAATCATTTAGAATTGAGATGCAGAGGAAGTTATTCACTCAGAAGGTACTGTATCTTTGAAATTCAATGACATAGAAGGCTGTGAAAGATTACCATTGTGTATATTCAAGAGAGAGATCAACAGACCTCTAGATGTCAATTATATCAAAGGAGGTTGGAGTAGTATGGGAAAATGGCACAGAGGTAAATGATTCGCCATAACCTAGTTAAACAATGGAACAGGTTCAAGTGGCTAAATGACGTACTTCTATTTTGATGTTCTTATATTCTTCATGAAAACTTTCAAAATCTAAGCAGAATGCCCATTTCATTTCAAAACATCTCTCTCAGCACTGTGGAAGCAGAGATTCTTATACTTAATGAGTAAGATAGATTTCTGTTCAGTGGACACATATGTAATAAACATCTCGTGGTCTCTAAGTACCCAATTTTATTTCATCATAATGCTAAAATTTCACTCCTTAAAATCAGAGGAGATTCCAATGTAACATCTTTAATTGCCTTTCATTTTGGTAATGGAGTACAATTCAAATAAAACCATGAACGGGAAAATTGTCAAAACAACTTTGAAATAGAATACAGGTCATCCTGCTATAATGCATATTTCGTTAACACAAAATTGCTGTAACATGATTGATAAGCTGGGGACACTGTCTCTAAAGTGCAAACTTTTAAAATGTGTTTTGGCTATAACATGATTACATCGGCAGCACTTTAAGTGCTGTTTCTACAGTGCGATTTTTCTACAATGCAGAGTTGTGCAAGAATGCAACCATTGTGCTATAAAAAAACTACCTGTATTTGAAGGGTTATTGGGAAAGATCAAGGTAGAAAGAGCATCATTCTATCGACAAGCCAACACAGGAAAATGAGCCACACAGTCTTCTTCTGTGCTGTAGTGTCTAATAATTCTACCTTTCTGTCCTAAAGGAATACACCTTGAAGGATTTCACAGCACGCAGTCCTGAGTTCCTCAAGTTTTTGTATAGGGATTTTGTAGAGGGATGTCATGATCCCGTGACATCATGCTTAACATATGGAAACCAACTTTCATAATTATGGCTAATGTAGCTCTCCTCCACATTGGGGAGACAGGATGCCAACTTGCAGAGCTGTTCAGGGAACATCTCTGGTCCTCATGCACCAAACAATCCCACTGTCCTGTGGCCAAACACATCAACTCCCCCAAGGACATGCAAATCCTGGGACTCCTCCAGTGCCAATTCAAAGCCACCTGCCTACTGGAGGAAGAATTCTCGGCATTTATATATCTGTTAAGTGCATTGGTTTAAGGACAGGATGAGTCAACTGCTAAATAGCACAACTCTAGCAGCAAACTAGCCATGAACATATTCAAAGGAAATGTGCCCATAATTTAGAATCATTGGATCTTTAGAATACATTTGTTGCAGCAAAATTTAAATAAAATTGGTAATTACTCAAATTATTCAGGATTTTAAAAAATCTTTTGTGAAAAGGTAGACATGATAGTGAAGGTGGTGCTTGGCAAATCTGCCTTCATTGGTCATAACAATAAATGACGGAGTTGGGATGTCATGTTGCGGCTGTACAGGATATTGGTGAAGTCACCTTCGGAATACTGCATGCAATTCTGGTCGGCCTTCTATAGGAAGGATGTTGGCAAACTTGAGAGGATGCAAAGATTTATTAGGATGCTGCCGGGACTGGAGGGTTTGAGCAATAGGAAGAGGCTGAGTAGACTGGGACTTTTTTCCCTGGAGGTTAGGAGACTGAGGGGTGACTTTATAGAGAGAGGTTCATAAAATTATGAAAGGCATGGATAGGGTGAATAGTGAAGGTCTTTTCCCTAGGGATGTTGGGGGGGTGGAGTGTCTAAAAGAGGCCAAAGGTTTAAGGTGAGAGGGGAAAGATGTAAAAAGGACTGCAGGGGTAACTTTTTCATGCAGACACTGATCCGTGATGGAATGAGCTGCCAGAAGTGATGGAGGCTGGTACAATTACATTTAAAAGGTACCCGAATGGGTATATGCATAGGAAGGGTTTCGAGGGATACAGATCAAATGCTTGCAAATGGAACTAGGTCAGATTGGGATGGTTGGTCTTTGTGGATAAGTTGTGCCAGAGGGTCAGTTTCCCTGTTGTATGACTCTATGAGGCCACCAATACCACTATTTGTTGTCCTTAAGAATATGGTGGTAACACCCCCACCCCTCCAAATTACTTTAGCTCATTAGATGTTTGTAGATATTTTCTCATCAACCTGTTCAGAGATGTAATTACACATATCTGGAGCAGGTTAGATTTGAACTCAGGTCTCTTAACTCAGAGATAGAGACACTACCACTGCACTACAACAGCCTCTTGTGTTGTATATGAATTCATTGCATGATTTTGATCCAGCTACCTGAATATGATTTCTTCAAGTGGGGAAAAGAATTAATTTAGGTGTACCTCATATACTTTCTCATACAGCCAGCTTCTAGGGTCCAATTGAAGTTATCTTATTCCTTCACTTACTTTTCTTCGCCATGTCAAATTTTACTTGTGGTTCACCTGTATCAAGCAGTTCAAACCAAATCTGTTACAATATTGCAGAAATGCTAATTTCATTATGCAGTGATTGTAAATTATTACCCTGGGATTACAAAACAGTCAAAGTAGTTTATGGCATCTGAAACGTAAGAATAGAATTACAATCCAGAGGAACTGAAAGCAGTAGCAAGCTATTTTACACACCTGAGAGTATGTACAAAAACTCTTGAACAGCACCTGCATCAGGAAAGATTTCCTTGAATTATGTAGATCTGTGAATAGACCTTTTGCACGTCTACCTACAGCACATGGTCTGTTGACATTCAAGAAGACAGCTCATCACTACTTCTCGAAGGGCAACTAGGGATCACCAATAAACGTTGGCTGAACCAGCGACGTGAATATAAAAAAGGTCCAAATCTAACCCAGACTGAGATGAAAGATTTATTTGTTCACTGGCAAGGACGGCCTTGGGTAAAATGAACATGAGCAATTGCAATGCAGTTCTTAGTGGAAATGGACTAACAGCACAAAGTTGGTTTTGTTTTAGACCTAACTTGAAACTTCAATCAGAGGGACAATTGAATGTGGAATGGGCAATGCCAAATGGCAGCAATAAGGGACGAATCATTGAAGATTGGGACTGAAGCATATTGTTGGGAATTGTTTCTGCATCCAACCATACTAAACCTGTTCAGAGAGAATTTAATCAACCTAAAAGGAGAAATATTCAGTTCAATTTCTCAGCTTCATGAGCAAAAATCAGCTTTGCACATGCAAGGAGCATTTTGCTTTGCCTGATGTGGTGACATTACAATAATTCACATTACTTTAATCTATTTCTATGTAAGTTAAGTTAATCCATTTCAGCAAAAGCAATAGTAAATTCACAAATTAGAAAAATACTGTCAACACAAAAAATGTGTGTCAATAATCATATTCTTATTTTCAGCTGGAGTAGCAAATAATGTAGTAACTTCAGTGGATGATAACATGTTTATCTTCATGTACTGTAAAGACAATGAAATATTAACAGGTAACACTATCCTATTTAGGGTGAGGTAGAGCTCAATTGACACTGGTCACTTGCTAAAGTGAAAAATAATTAACAAGCGAAAGAAATAACTTACATCTATATACAGCAGGTCAAGGGAAATATCCATTTTATAAATGGTAAGAAATAACCAAGATAAGCAAAGATATGGAAACAGAAGTTAAATCATTTTAAATCTGGTACTAACAAGCTAAAACTGCAACAATCAGATAGGATTAACTTTTGCATCACAAATTCAGGAAAGACATGTCCTTCAGTAGGTTATAATCAGATACACAAGCCACTGAGATGTCCATTCTGTTCTACAAAAGACTGTTAGCTTTATGGAGATTAAAGAAACAGGTGTTTCCTGGTTGTTAGGTAGGCAACTTAATCCACTGTTCTGACAATCAGCATTATAAGACCATAAGAAATAGGAACAGGAGTAAGCCATCTGGTCCCTTGGGCTTACTCCACCATTTAGTTGGATCATGTCTGATCCAACATTGCTCATGTCCACTTTTCTAAAGTTTATTTGTAACTCTTGATCGCCGTGCTGATCAAAAACCTACCTAAATATAACAGTGATTGCAATTGCTCATGGAATCAAAGAGGGATGATTTGAAGAAACAGTTGTTCCTTTTCCTCATGCAATTGTGCTTCTTTTTAAGCTTATTGAGAAGTGACCGGAGAGGTCATTTTGCCTACCCAATTCTCACAACTGATACAGGTTGCAAAAACCTACCTATGGTAGGTTCACTAACCTAGGCTAGTGAAGAAGGCATTTGATACACTTGACTTAATTGGTCAGTGCATCATATATAGGAGTTGGGATGTCATGTTGTGGCTTTGCAGGATATTGGCTCGGCCACTTTTGGAAAATTGGATGATGCCAGGGTTAGAGGGTTTGAGTTATGGGGAGAGGCTGAATAGGCTGGGGCTTTTCTCCCCTGGAACATTGGGAAGGTGAGGGGTGACCTTCCAGAGGTTTATAAAATCACGATGTGCATGGATAGGGTGAATAGACAAGGTCATTTTTTGCAGGGTCGAGGTGTCCTAGAGGGCATGGGTTTAAGGCCAGTAGGGAAAGATTTAAAAGGACCCTAGGGGGAACGTTTTCATGCAGTAGGTGGTGAGTATATGGAATGAGCTGCCAGAGGAAGTGGTGGAGGCTGGTACAATTACAACATTGAAAAGGACTCTGAAGGGGTACATGAAAAGAAATGATTTAGGGAGATTTGGGCCAAATGCGATTAAATCAATTTGCGTTATCTGGTCAGCATGGATAAGCTGGTCCCGAAGGGTCTGTTTCCATGCTGTACAACTCTATGACTTTAAAACCAATAATACAAAGTTCGCTATTTGCCTTAGCAGCTACTAAAACTGTTACTGCTCATCTTGTATTTTCTAAGTTTGAAGTTTTGAAACATTATAGGACTAGGATTTCTGATAATACATGTCCTTCAGCTTTTGGACATGCTGAAGTCTATAAGAAAGCAATGTAGATTGTAAATAAATCATGCCATTTCTAAAAAGAAGTGGTGATTACAGAATATTTGATCAAAGACATAGCACGTATTGTTAACTTTTTTGCAAACTAGAAGCTGAAACTTGGCACAAACACACAGTTCTTAGTAGGGAAAAAGAAATTGTCCATAAATTGTGCTATTTTCATTGAAGATAAGGTTATGAAGACTGCCAATTCTGCTGTATTCCCCATGGCAGCACCCTGACTAGAATCTACCTGTCTGGTCAGAGTTAAATCAGTTCACTAAGATTGACAGTTAACAGCTCCTGTTGCATTTCCAAGCCAACCACAGTCCCACCAATCAATGCCCTCTTGATCAAGCTATGTAAATTGATATTCCCTTTCTGAATTTTTTAGATTAGATTAGATTACATACAGTGTGGAAACAGGCCCTTCGGCCCAACAAGTCCACACCGCCCCGCCGAAGCGCAACCCACCCATACCCCTACCCCTACGTCTATCCCTTACCTAACACAACGGGCAATTTAGCCCGGCCAATTCACCTGACCTGCACATCTTTGGACTGTGGGAGGAAACCGGAGCACCCGGAGGAAACCCACGCAGACATGGGGAGAACGTGCAAACTCCACACAGTTAGTCGCCTGAGGCGGGAATTGAACCCGGGTCTCTGGCGCTGTGAGGCAGCAGTGCTAACCACTGGGCCACCGTGCCGCCCACAAATTTGTTTTCCTCTGTTCTAATCCTGATAAGTACAGCAAAATAGCTTTGGTTTCATGTATCTTTTTAGCAATGTTAAGTTCTGTACTATCAAACAGTTAATTGTTAATGTGTTTCAACAGCAATTGGCTAATTTCTTTCAACATCCCGATACAAATGTACAAAATAATAAAAGGCAATGAATGGATAGGAAAGCATTGTTTCTATTATTAGGCGGGTCAGTAACCAGTGCAGAGTTACGGTAAGAAATAGAAGTCTAAGCGGAGCATTGAATAGAATTTATTTTTTACTTAGGAGGGTAATGGGTGTCTGGATCTCATTGCTTGAAAGGATGGATGAGCCATAAACTCTTGTAACATGTAAGTAGTATTTAGATATTGACTAGCATTGGTGTAGCCTCCAGGATAATGGGGCAAAAAGTTGAAAGAGGGATTTGTGTAGTCAGATCATTGTTGACCAGCAAAGACACTATGATCCAAATGGCTTCCCTTTGTGCTGGAAAAGTCTATTAGTCTACCATGATTTTGAACTCTCGAATAAGATAACAAATGAAGATGTAAAATCTGTATTTTATCATTTAGATAATCAGATAATTAGATATTAGTTACGTGTTAAAAAATGAACTGAGGTGGCTTCTTTAAAACAAAAGAACTGCAAATGCTGGAAATCAGGAACAAAAACAGGAATTCTTCTGAAGGGCCACTGGACTTGAAATGCTATCTCTGCTTTCTTTCCACAAATGCTGAGTTCTTCCAGCAATTTCTATTTTTGTTTTGCCTTCCAGTCCTTTTGGCCAAGGAAGCAACTTGAAGCCACAAAGAGCTGACCACATAATCGAAGCTCACATCTTCATACTGCAATATCAGAGATGTTTTCATTTGGATGGAACATTGAAACAGCCTCTGCCTTTACTGAGGTAAGTGCATATGAATCCCTGACAATATTTAAAGAATGGAGAATTCTCCTAATGTCCTAGAAAACTTTAATACCGTAACAGATAGTGAAAGATAATAGCAAATTTATGAATTGTGTGTTTGTGGGACCTCAATGTGTAAGAAATGGTTTTCAGAATCACTTGGATAAAGCAGGAATAGATATTAAAGATCACACTACACTAATTTTAAAATGAGAATATTGGTAATCGATATTGAACGTTATAGTGCTCCACAATGACAATTTTACTGTCAAAATCAATTAGTCTGGAAAATGTGGATCATACAGTTTATAAATACATACCACTTAATAATTTCAACTTGGAAGTTGTAACATATCTGTGTAATAACTCAAATTAATGTAATGAAAATTCTCAGTTCATAAAATACTCACTACACTACTACAAGAAACTCTCTTCTTAAACATTTCCTCCTTGCTAACCTTCTGCCCTCCATTCAAAGTTTTCCTTAAGTTAAGTATTTTCACACATGCTTGAAGTGACATCAATTCTCTCCTTAAAACCCTTGAATATGTTATAAATTTTATGTAAATACACATTGTTTTTGTTGATGATTCCTGCATTTTGTTATGAAGAGTGTGTGAATGCTGTTTTGTACTGACAGCTTACAAGCACCTGTCATATGACTAACTGGCAGTCCCAGAGTATCCTGTAACATTTGGCTATGAAATAGGTATCTGAATCGGTTGCTATTTTGACAACAATTTGAAGTTAACCAGTTTAAATTATGCTCCAGAATACTAAAGCCTAATCAAGTTTGAATTTATTGTTTTGATGTTGGCAAAACAATGAGACAATCAGACGTTGGGGGTATATTAAAAAAAAGGCATTTTCAAAGTCAGACAGAGTAACTAGTATTCAGAAACACTCTCCAACAAAAGTACCTTTTCATATGAAAAATATTCCCAGCAAAAGAAAGAAGATGGCCCAGGGAGATCTTCAGCCAAAAGAAGAAAGACACCAACGATGACAGTCGCTGTATGGTTCCGAAATTAAGTTGCTATAATTTTAATAAGAGTTTTATAGGAACAATATATTGTAGAGTTGGAGGCAGAGAATATACAGTAAAGAGAAGGGGGGAGGCTTAGATTTGTGGACAGTTGTTCACTTTTAGAGTTAAAGAATAAATTGATATCATTTTGTTAAATAGTGGAATTTAGGAGTTCTCTGTCACTCACATTTTAACAGATTATGAGGCGAAGTGAGATCAGCTTTTCTGGGTACTTAGTTTATTTAACAGAGGGGTTCACCGGCATGTCATAACAATTCAGAAATCCAATATAAACTAACCATTTTCGACCTATTATATTGTTAAGCAACAGGTAGAAAAAATAATACAATACAACCATGCATGTTACATTTTGACTGCATTACCTATCGTCATTTAATGCTTTCATGATGCAACCAAGATTGCAATCAGATTTCTGCAATGAGGTTTGAAAAATCCAGCATTACTTGAAAGGGTCCAAACAAAGTTATTTGCAGATTGAGGTGAATAAATGTTTGCTCTTCTTGCACAGTTTGTATTAACAGAATATTAGTGTAATGGGCAAAACATTATTTAGGAGAAATTGTGGACTGCAGATGAAGGACTTCCTGATGAAGAGCTTATGTCTGAAACATCGACTCTCCTGCTCCTCAGGTGCTGCCTGACCCGCTGTGTTTTTCCAGTGCCACACTATTTGACAAAAACATTATTTTTGTCTTATAACTTATACAGCACAAAGTTTTAAAATTAGAAGTTTCTCAACTAAAACTCAAAACTTAATTGCATTTTGTTCAACATTCCCCCTCCAAGTATACCCTTGGATTCAACTGCACTTTAAAAATGATATAAATCCTACATTTAGATAGCAACGTTTCACCTTAGAACACAACAAATCCGGTGATAGTAATGAAGTGTCTCTGAACTACAATGTTGTAATATAGTAAACACCACAGCCAAATTTTGCACAGTACTGCCCCACAAACATCAATGGCTGATAGTCTCCGATCACAATTATCCCTAAGCATTGGCTTCTTGGTCATACTAAGAAACTGAGAAAATTCCTTGTTCCTTTTTAAAATAATGCTTTGGCACTTTTACTCACTTGAGATGGTAGACATTTTAATGTTCCATCTGAAGGACAGGCCCTCCACTCTGTAGCACTGCCAGTGCTTAATTGAAAGTACAGTACCAACCTACACTTGACATTCAAAGTCAACCCGGTGAACACCTATTAGGCAACATAAACGAGTAAACATGGCAGCCCATTTCACAACACAACACAACAGTGAAAAATCGGGAATGAACACACGACCCAGTGACCCAAGAAATACACGTGTTACCACTGACATATAAAGTAAAAGGTCCTTACTGTTTCTAATTAGCTGTGTTTTCGGGAGTCAATGACTCATTGAACAATGACATCAACCTTTGTTAAGGTTGACTTGGAGAAAGAGTTACACGTTTAATTCTAAAACAACAATTGCTGTTCATGCCTTAATGAAAAAATTCAATTTTACCTCAGCTTAGGTAAATATTGCATTTACATCTACAATAATAGCATGGGACACAGCAACATTTAACTCGATTGATCACCAAGGCAAATGTCAACATCGTGTGTCAACGTACCCCAATGCCTTGTTCTGGTCTTCCACACATTGAACCTGGAGTTGGAGCTAAACTGCCAACACGTCCTCTTCCCCCACCCCAGGCAAAACATTCACAATCACCAAACTGCCCGTTCACACCACAACAAACACAATCAAAAGACGACAAAACGCTGAAACTTACGCAAAAGACGTAAATCAGAATATCACATATCAAAGGCCAGATATTGTAAACAAACCCCCCTCACAGTTCCTGGTCAGATGACCGTAAATCATCGCCACCGACAGCCCAGCGCGGCTGCACACTCTTCTGGGAATTGTAGTCCACTCTATCCCGTCACCAGCAGAGAAACTGAAAGGAACTTCCGGCGCGAACAAACTACAACCCCCGTGAGGCAATGCCACGGAAGGATCACGTGGCATATTCCCGGCGAGGGGGCAGGCCGCCCGCTCATAATCACTGCCAATGTTCCATGACGTTGAGTTGATTGACCGGAGCGTTGCCTCATCCCCTGGAGGGGCTTCGGGAAAGTGACCAATGGACGGCCTGCCGGAAGTGTGGGCCGTGCTGATCAATCAGGTCGGGCGAAGCGGCGCTGGGTGGGCGGGGCTGACGTGTAAATGAGCTGCCGAAGGTTTCCGCCATTTTGACGCCAGTGCGGAAGTTGTAGTTGTGTGGAACGGCTGTCGGTTCCGCCTTTTCATGGTCAGGTAGCTGCCGGTGTTTCAGCTCCCTTTTTTTTGTTTTTTTTTTGGCCGCTTCGCCACGAGAGAGTGACCTGAAAATGGCAGGGAGACTACCGGCTTGTGTCGTGGACTGTGGCACAGGGTAAGCGGGCAGTGATGGGACTGTGTGCTCGGAGCCGGGCAGTGGACCCTCCCAAGTGTCAGGGTGTGATTCCTGGGTGTGGGGGCCGGCCGACTTTCTGCATCGTTTCGACACTGGCTCTGCGGGTGCCAGAGGAATGCGAAATCCACGGCCCGCGGGGAGCAGGGAGCGGCTTTGACAGCAGTCGGCGTGCAGCCGCTCGTCCGGAGGCGCTATAACGGAGCCCGGTCCCCGCCCTTCCGCTGGCACCTTCAAGCCCCAGGTGACGGGCCTTCCTTTCGGTGTACGGTCAGCATCTCTCCGCTGCCTGCCACCTCCCAACAGACCCGTGCGAGGCGCGGCGCTGCTTTATTTTGTCCACAATTAAATATTTGCAAAACCGGCCCGTCTGAAAAAGGCCAAAAGTGAACAAGCATGGGGCAGTTTCCTCGTTGTCAAAACCTCTTCCTCCTTTCATGCAGAATTACCTTATAAGGGATTTTTAATGGGGGCAAAACGATTAGTGAGTTGATTCTGGGCACCTGACAGCTTTCCTTTCTTTGTCTTATTTAGCTTTTTAAAACAAAATCCAACCGTCCACTGTGAATTCAATGCCTGTTGCATTTGTGTTCATTTATAACGTTTCAGCCTTTTTATTTGAGAACGGTAGAAAATGTCTCATGGTACTTCCGCTTTTCCAAGCAGTGTTCCTTTTGTGAGAAGTGTTTTGACGAAGTGCTACATTTTGCTTTAGATGTTAGTCAGCAACATTTATAGAGCTTTTAGGAAGTAAATTCCAGCATGTGTGCACTGTTCTGACGGATGGCATGCAACATTGACTCTTGCCTGTGCAGCCAAGTGTAATGGATGTTTGTTTTAATGTGTAGGCGTATTTGTGTAAGTTCCTTAGTGGGTGAGTTGCTGTGCCCATACTAATGTATCAAATGCCTCACTGACTTGAGACAGCCCCGACTCGAATGATTTGTTTGCAGTTCGTGTGCCTGGCTGATCTACACTACAGTTGCTGGCCATTTGTCTCAGAAAGCATCCAGTAAGCTACATAATGCGTCAGACCATTTTTCATTATGGCTTTTTTGAATTTGGTGAGATAAATATGATCTATTAAAAATTGGGTGAAACTCATTGATTCAAGTGTTGACAATTATTAAAACCCTCAGACCACAGTACTATCTACAGTTACCATCACTAAATTACTGGAAATCTATCAGTGAGTGGATACAAATGAGTTTAGCAGGATCTTGTCACACGTAGAAAATTTTAGCTCAAAAGAAACATTTAATAAAATTGGTTTGCTTTCTTTTGAATAAAAGGACCCTTTAAAAGAAAAAGAAGGGCTGACAAGGATAAAGGTCCTATTCCAGAGAAAGATGAACAGCCAGAGACATGAATTTAAAGATGTGGAGAGAGTTGATTTCTTATTTTGTTATCTGGAGCAAAAAGTCATCGTTTGAAAGGGTAGTAGAAGTGGAAATTTCCACTTTTAAATAAGACTTGTATATGCTTTAGAGTGTAGGTTTGCTCGCTGAGGTGTGGGTTTGATATCCAGACGTTTCATTACCTGGCTAGGTAACATCATCAGTGGCGACCTCCCAGTGAAGCGAAGCTGTTGTTTCCTGCTTTCTATTTGTTTGTCCTGGATGGCGTTCCTGGGGTTTGTGGTGATGTCATTTCCTGTTTTTCTGAGGGGTTGGTAGATGCTATCTAGATCTGTGCGTTTGTTTATGGTGTTGTGGTTGGAGTGCCAGGCCTCTAGGAATTCTCTGCCATGCCTTTGCTGAGCCTGTCCCAGGATAGATGTGTTGTCCCAGTCGAAATGGTGTTTTTTTTTTCATCCGTGTGTAGGGCTATGAAGGAGAGAGGGTCGTTTCTTTTTGTGGCTAACTGGGTGTTCGTGTATCCTGGTGGCTAACGTTCTTCCTGTTTGTCCTACGTAGTGTTTGTGGCAGTCCTTGGATGGAATTTTGTACATGATGTTGGTTTTGTCCATGGGTTGTACTGGGTCTTTTAAGTTGGGTTAGGTTTTGTTTGTGTTGGTGGATTTGTGTGCTATTAGGATTCCGAGGGGTCTTAGTAGTCTGGCTGTCATTTCTGAAACTTTGTATGGTAAGGTGGTTACCAAAAATCTGGGTCCGCTACGTAGATCACAAAACAAAACAAGATAGAGACATTTAACATCATCAACAACACCCTCGCAGGCATAAAGTTCACCAAGGAGGAAGAAACCGACAACAAACTCTCATTCCTGAACGTCACAGTTGAAAGAAAGGACAATGGAGAACTACAAACCTGCGTATATAGAAAACCGACAAGCACTGACCAAATACTTAACTACACCAGCAACCATCCCAACAACACACAAATAAAGCTGTATCAGAACACTATTCCAATGAGAGACCACACACTGCAGCACAGACGAACTTCGGAAAACAGAGGAGAACCACCTATACAAAGTATTCAAGAAGAACGGATACTCCAATAATAGTGTGCAGATTCCTCAAGAACAAACCGCGACAAGCAGACCAAACACAGCCAGAAACCCTAACCACCTTACCATACATCAAAGAAGTTTCAGAAATGACATCACCACAAACCCCATCCAGGACAAACATATAAATAGAAAGCAGGAGACAACAGCTTTGCTTCACTTGGAGGTCGCCACTGATGTTACCTAGCCAGGTAATGAAACGTCTGGATATCAAACCCACAGCTCAGTGAGCAAACCTACACCCTAAACCTCAACCTGAGCTCCAAACCTTCACAAACCTTGCACTTGTATATGCTCTTGAGATGTAACATGTAAGGCTGAGAACCAAGTCCTGGTAAGTGTGATGAGACAGGGTTGTTCTTTTAGCCAGTAGAGAGACAATCTCCCACTTTGTAAGCTGTGCATCTATTTCCTTTGTGTTTGCCACTGAATATTTATTGAAACACTGCACTATTTGAAACAAAGCCCACTGGACTGACAGCTCTAATTTTCTTCATGGATGTTGGCAAAACATCGTTGGTTTACCATCCCGGGTTGCCCTCGAACTGATTTGCTGTCCAGGCCATTTCAAATGGCTGTTAACAGTCAACCACATTATTGTGGTTCTGTGTCCCTCAGTCCATATTCAAATGAGGATGGTAGTTTTCTTTTCCTAAAACTGAGTTTGACAATTGACAAGGACTACATGGTCACCATTAGGATAAAATAAGTAAAATTTCGCCATCTGCGGTCGGGCAAAATAGAACTCATGACAGAACATTAGCCTAGGACTCTGAGGTTTACTAGTCCAGTGACATTACCCTAATACCACTGCCACCTGAGGCTTCTGCTCAGCATCGTTTCATAGAATAGAATTCTTCTTAAACTGTTAACCTGACTTGCCTAGAGGAAGTGGTTAGAGAGATGAAAAAATGCAAGCTGCATTTGAAGGTGAGTCATATTGGTAGAGTAGCGTAGAAGCTTGCTTTCACAAGTGGTTCAGACTATACATGACACATGAGTATTGTATTTCTGTGCTTGAACATATTGTTTCAAACTTAAGTAATGCTTGTTAGGAGAAAAGTTTGAGCATTTTTTATACTTTGAAGATAAATAGTAAATTTGATTGCCCATCAAAACTAATCTTTGGTCAGGGTTGCTGACATAAATTAATTTAGATTAGATTACTTTACAGTGTGGAAACAGGTCCTTCGGCCCAACAAGTCCACACCGACCCGCTGAAGCGCAACCCACCCATACCCCTACATTTACCCCTTACCTAACACTGCGGGCAATTTAGCATGGCCAATTCACCTGACCTGCACATTCTTTGGACTGTGGGAGGAAACCGGAGCTCCCGGAGGAAACCCACGCAGACACTGGGAGAGCGTGCAAACTCCACACAGACAATCGCCTGAGGTGGGAATTGAACCCGGGTCTCCGGCGCTGTGAGGCATCAGTGCTAACCACTGTGCCACCCACGAAGTTAAGTTAGATAAAATTAAGGAGCAGTAGTTCCAGTTATCTGTTAGCTGTTTACAAGAATAAATGCTGTTATATTGAAAATAAGGTCATTGGATGTTGCATCTATTTCATTTGTATTTGCCATTGAATACTTATTTCACAATTAACTAAATTAAAATCCATCTGGTCATGGTTTCATTGTATTCTGAGATGATCTTCACTGTCATGGGGCGGTGTTTGTGCACATGGGGCGGTGTTGTGCAGTGTGTACAGGAAGCTTTTCTAACTCCGTATGTAGATTGCCCAACCAGAGGGGAGGCCATATTGGATTTGGTACTTGGTAACGAACCGGGACAAGTGATGGGCTTGTTCGTGGGTGAACATTTTGGTGATGGTGACCACAATTCTGTGACTTTCACCTTGGTTATGGAGAGAGATAGGTGCGTGCAACAGGGTAGGTTTTACAATTGGGGGAAGGGTAAATACGATGCTGTAAGACAGGATCTGAGGAGCATAAGTTGGGAGCATAGACTGTCAGGGAAGGATGTCGTGGAAATGTGGAACTTTTTCAAGAAACAGATATGACGTGTCCTTGATATGTATGTACCTGTCAGGAAGGAAAGAGATGGTCGTGTGAGGGAATCTTGGTTGACGAGGGAGATTCAATGTCTTGCTAAGAGGAAGAAGGGGGCTGACATAAGGTTGAGGAAACAAGGTTCAGACAGAGCTTTGGAGGGATACAGGATTGCCAGAAGGAAGCTGAAGAAAGGGATTAGGAGAGCTAAGAGAGGGCATGAAAAATCTTTGGCGGATAGGATCAAGGATAACCCCAAGGCCTTTTATGCGTCTGTGAGAAACATGAAAATGACGAGAACGAAGGTAGGTCCGATCAAGGATAGTAGTGGGAGACTGTATTGAGTCGGAAGAGATAGGAGAGGTCTTGAGTAGGAGATAGGAGAGTACTTTTCTTCAGTATTTACAAACGAGAGGGACCGTATTGTTGAAGAGGAGAGTGTGAAATAGACTGGTAAGCGAGAGGAGATACTTGTTAGGAAGGAAGATGTGTTGGACATTTTGAATAACTTTAGGATAGACAACTCCCTCGGGCCTGACGGGATATATCCTAGGATTATGTGGGAAGCAAGAGAGGAAATTGCAGAGCCGTTGGCCATGATCTTTTCGTCTTCACTGTCAATGGGGGTGGGACCAGGGGACTGGAGAGTGGCGAATGTTGTACCCCTGTTCGAAAAAGGGAATAGGGATAACTCTGGGAATTACAGGCCAGTTAGTCCTGCTTCAGTGATAGGCAAAGTAATGGAAAGGATACTGAGGGATAGGATTTATGAGCATCTGGAAAGACACTGCTTGATTAGGGACAGCCAGCACGGATTTGTGAAGGGTAGGTCTTGCCTTACAAGTCTTATTGAATTCTTTGAGGAGGTGACCAAGCATGTGGATGAGGGTAGAGCAGTGGATGTAGTGTACATGGATTTTAGTAAGGCATTTGATAAGGTTCCCCATGGTAGGCTTATGCGGAAAGTCAGGAGGCATGGGATAGTGGGAAGTTTGGCCAGTTTGATAGAAAACTGGCTAACCGGTCGAAGTCAGAGAGTGGTGATAGATGGTAAATATTCAGCCTGGAGCCCAGTTACAAGTGGAGTTCTGCAGGGACTGGGTTCTGGGTCCTCTGCTGTTTGTAATATTTATTAATGACTTGGAAGAGGGAGTCGAAGGGTGGGTCGGAGGGCTGTTGTCGGCTGCAGAGGGACTTAGATATGATGCAGAGCTGGGCTGAGGAGTGGCAGATGGAGTTCAACCCTGCCAAGTGTGAGGTTGTCCATTTTGGAAGAACAAATAAGTATGCGGAATACAGGGTTAATGGTAGTGTTCTTAGTCAGGTGGAGGAACAGAGGGATCTTGGGGTCTATGTACATAGATCTTTGAAGGTTGCCACTCAGGTGGATAGAGTTTGTAAGAAGGCCTATGGAGTATTATCGTTCATTAGCAGAGGGATTGAATTCAAGAGTCGTGAAGTGATGTTGCAGCTGTACAGGACTTTGGTTAGGTCACATTTGGAGTACTGTGTGCAGTTCTGGTCGCCTCACTTTAGGAAAGATGTGGAAGCTTTGGAGAGGGTGCAGAGAAGATTTACCAGGATGTTGCCTGGAATGGAGAATTGGTCGTACGAGGATAGGTTGAGCGTGCTCGGCCTTTTCTCATCGGAACGGAGAAGGATGAGGGGTGCCTTGATAGAGGTTTATAAGATGATCAGGGGAATAGATAGAGTAGACAGTCAGAGACTTTTTCCCCAGGTGCAACAGAGTGTTACAAGGGGACATAAATTTAAGGTGAAGCGTGGAAGGTATAGGGGAGATTTCAGGGGTGGGTTCTTTACCCAGAAAGTGGTGGGGGCATGGAATGCGCTGCCTGTGGGAGTGGCAGAGTCAGAATCATTGGCGAATTTTAAGTGGCAATTGGATAGGTACATGGATGGGTGCTTAAGCTAGGACAAATGTTCGGCACAACATCGTGGGACGAAGGGCCTGTTCTGTGCTGTATTGTTCTGTGTTCTATGTCCTCTATGCCGCCTATCTTGATGTCATCTATAAGCTTGCTAACCTTCCCTCCTATATTCACATTCAGATTGTTTATATCAATGACAGGCTGATGACAGCATTTTACATTTGTCCCAATCTCTGTATGCCCATTGCTGGTGATCATTAAGAATCTACTCCATCTAGTTTATTTTAGAAGCCGGATACAAAGCTTTTTGAAGAGGTCTTCCTAAGCAGTACTTTAAGTTACTAATTGCATCTGTAAACATGATGAATTTCTTTAAAAACGTAGATGCAATACCAAAATTGGAAATTAGGTTTGAAGCAAAGCTTGAATAAAAGTGCTTCCAATACTATGGTTTGCAAATGTGCAAGGGAAATATGGAAATATGAAAGATTACACAAGTAAAGTACGAACAATGCTTCTCAGAAATGAAGTTCTATTGAGGCATAATATGCTTTTCAATTATCCAGGAGAAAATTCTCTGCTTCAAGAAATAAAGATAATTTGTGGACAATTATTCTCTGTACACACGACTGCATTGAGGAATACTCTATTGTAATTTTTTCCAAGTTTTACATGTAATTATGCAGTATCTTGTGCTGTCCTGTGCAGCAATAGTATCTTGTATTTATTCATGTGCAGAATGTTCATCATGGCTCACTTTCTTTAAAGTTTTTACTAATTTTTTTTCTAAAACTCATCATGCCATTATAATGGCACACCTAACTTATACTGGTATTTTTCACTACCTGTCAGATCTGTGAATATTTTTCAAGAATGACAATTACATACTATAGTAAATATAAAGCATTTCTGTATGCTTGACAGATGCAAACAAGATGTACTTGAATAAGTGTCTTATCAGATTACAATTTCAGTCCTAGTCCATATACCAATGGACTGTGATATCACTGGTCTACAGACTTCGCATGTTTTGTTAACCTTTGTGTCGTAGAAGTTGTGTATTACACATTACAACTCTGATTTGAAACTTAAATACATCAATTTAATAGACTCTTTGATTTGTTTGAAATTGGAATTATTCTGAAAGTCCAAAGGTTTTTGTAATTTGGACATGTGAAAAGTAACACATTTTGCATTTAAAATTGTTCATATTCACTTTACTGACGCGTGGAAAGATCTAACTATATTAGCAGTAATTTTTTTTTTAAAAAGCAAGAACTATGAATAATTGAGTATAGGTTTTCATGCAGCATTTAATGACCTTATTTTCAATCCACAGTACTTATTCTTGTTAACAGCTGACAGATAGCTGGAGCTACTGCTTCCTAATCTTATCTAACTTCAATTAATATGTTGGCAACACTGGCCAAAGATGATTTTTCATGGGCAACAATCAAATTTATTATGTCTTCAAAGTATAAATAATGCTCAAACTTTTCTCCTATTGAGCATCACTTAAGTTTGAAACAATATATTCAAATCAGAAATAAAATACTCTTATGTATAGTCTGAACCATTTGTGAAAGCAAGATTCTACGCTACTCTGCCAATATGACTCCGCTTCAAATGCAGTTTGCATTTTTTCATCTTGCTTTAACCATGGCCTCTGGGCAAGTCAGATTAACAGTTGAAGAAGAGTTCTATCCTATGAAATGATGTTGAGTCGAAACCTCAGGTGGCAGTGGTATCAGGGTAATGTCACTGGGCGAGGAAACCCAGAGTCCCAGGCTAGTGTTCTGTCATGAGTTCTAGTTTGCTGCTCTGCAGATGGTAACATTTTACTTAATTTCTCATTTCATTGCAATAAACTAAAAATTATTCTAATGGTGACCACTTAATCATTGTCAATTGTCAAAACTCATGCAGTTTTAGGGAAAGAAATCAGCCATCCTCACTTGATATGGACTAAGTGACTCAAAACTACAACAATGTGGTTGAAATGGCCTGGATGGCAACTAGGTATGATCAACAATGCAGAAAATTTACAGAGCGCTCAGTCCAGAGGGCTTTGTTTCAAATAGTGCAGTGTTTCAATAAGTATTCAGTGGCAAACAAAGGAGATAGGTACATAGTTTACAAGGTGGGAGATTGTCTCTCCTGGCTGAAAGAACAACCCTGTCTCATCACATTTACCGTGTCTTGGTTCACAGCCTTACAGGTTACAGCATCGAGAGCATATGCAAGTCTTATTTAAAAGTAGGTATTTTCCCCTTTACGACCCTTTTCAGGCAATGGTTTTCTCCTCCAGATTTTAAAAAATCAAATCTTTCCTCCAATCTTTTAAATCATGTCTCTGGTTTGCCTTACCAAAAATGCAACACTTGCACAGTGAATGGTAGAGCCCTGGGGAGTGGTGCCAGGCAGAGAGACCCAGGGTTTAGATCAGAGAGGTGCTGGAGGAGCACAGCAGGTCAGGCAGCATCTGAGGAGCAGGAAAATCGACGTTTCGGGCAAAAGCCCTTCATCAGGAATGGAGGCAGGAAAAAAGTTTAGTTCCGTGGTAAAGAGTTCATGCAGAGGGTGGTGCGGGTGTGGAATGAGGTGCAAGAAGAATGGTGGAGGTGGGTAAAATTAATTTACAAATCATCTGGATGGGTAAGGGTTTAGAGGGATGTGGGCCAAATGCTGGAAAATGGGCCGAGGTCAGGTTGGGACGTCTGGTTGGCATAGACAAGTTAGACCGAAGGGTCCGTTTCTGTGCTGTATGACTAACTCTGTAACTGAAGTGTGAACATATTAAGAAGTAAATGTGCAAGTTTCAGAGAGTGAGCAATGTATATATCATTTATTATGTGGAATGAAAAAGAGCTATGCATCATACAGTAAAACCAGGTTTAGGACATCCAAAATATCAGCAGTTGGGTGAGGT
This sequence comes from Chiloscyllium plagiosum, assembly GCF_004010195.1. NCBI lineage: Eukaryota > Metazoa > Chordata > Chondrichthyes > Orectolobiformes > Hemiscylliidae > Chiloscyllium > Chiloscyllium plagiosum. The sequence continues at coordinate 71,691,898 of NC_057716.1, read as the reverse complement.
AGTAAGTAGTGCATGTGAGATCAGAGTTGAACTTTCCTATTCAGAATAAATAGAGTTTAGTTTGTGCACTGAACTTAATTTTAGTAAAATATATGGAGATGATTGACTTTAGCTATGATTATCTCAATGTTAAATTTTGTGGATAGAATTTCAGCTCCACAAGAGCCTGCTCAGACAAGTTTGGTATTTTGGCTTGGGTTCCAGACAAGTTTTGCTTTGTTTGTGTAAGAAGGAATTTTAAATGTTTCATAGTTCCCAGTTTGTTAAATGCTCAGAGAGGTTTTTTTTAAATAAAAATCATTGCTTCCTGAAGTAAATTGACTGTTCTGTGGATAATTCTTTTCCATGATCAATTCATTAAATGTGAAACTTTGCACCTAATTTGTCTGCAGTTCCAAAATAAAAGGACTTTAAGAAGTTGTAAGAGGTTTCGTTTGTGAACATAAGTTGGTTATTAAAGGGTAATTGAGCACCAGGATGGTGCTGTGGTAGTTCCTCAAAATAGTATCTTGGCCTAACCACCTTTGGGTTACTGCTTCAGTGACCTTCTCTTTGTAAAATGTCAGAAGTGATGTCTGCAAATAATTGCAGAGTTCCAATCTCTCTCAAGAGATCGGTGTCTGAGCATAAGATCCAGAGAATGTTCAAACTTGAACAGAGTGCGTGAAGAAAGGTAGAACATTTTCAAAGCAATTCTTACTTTTTAGTGCAATCTAAATGTAAAAGTGACAACAGCATGTGCCATAGTTCTGAAGATGGATAAAGGTTGTGAAAGGTCCTCCAGCCAATAGTTGCATATCTCCATTCAGCAGTCATTTATTTACTGACACTTCCTCTTGGGTAGACTGTTGAAAGCATTGATCTAAGTGCACATATTTTGGCAATCGCTGTGTCTGGTCTTTGTTTCTATTTATGGTGTTGTATCAATGTTTAACATGCATGGCAATTTGATAATAACACCTACCTGTTGCTGTCATTTGCCAATTGATTTATGCTCATTTAAGTTTATTATGAAGTTTTTCAGCAAATTCCAATCTTGCATAATTCGCAACTAAGTTAACAATGTATTAATGAACAGTTTTATGCTGTCTGTTCCTTTCATTTAAGTATCTCAGTTTTGAACATTTTTCTCGCACATTTGAATAAAGGCTGACTTCTTTAAACTGCTTTAGTTATGCACTACCAATTAATAACTGAATCTGTAATCATTTTTATAACAACAATACTTTCTCATATAATGCTTATCTATGCAAAATTGTTGAAAATCTCCTGCATCTATTTTTAAAGCTGGTAGATTTTTATCCTATGTAAAAATCTGGTATGCTTCATGTGCATCTTAATGCATGAACCTACCATTCAAACTCTATCCATTTGAAAAGGAATCAAAATCTAGGCTTAAACTCTTGAGGCAGGTATCTAAAGACAGTAATTGACTGACAATGGAACGTTTTGCTACGGTGAGGATGCAAAGTGAAGTAATTTCTAGAGTTACTGAGTTTGGAGAAGATAGTGAAGAAGTTACAAAAGCAGAGGAAAGTGCAGAGTCTGTTTGGACCATGTGAATGGCCAGGAGATTAGAAGTATATGTATGTCCTTTTGGATTTTTGTAAGCAATCTATCTTCTAGTCAAATTAAGTGGAGTTAAACAAAAGGTTCTTCAACTGAGTAAAAAGGTAAGAGTCATTGACATGTATTGTAAACCCTATTACCATTTCTGGTGTAATCAAATGACCTGAGTGTTTCCAGACTTTACTGATTCTATTTGAAATGTGAAGTTCACCTGAGCTGCTAAACTTCATTGCTGTTGTTGCAATCCTATCCATTGACTATTTGGGTGTGAGCATAAAGGTACAGTTAGTAAGTTTGCAGATGACACCAAAATTGGAGGTGTAGTGGACAGTGAAGAAGGTTACCTCAGATTACAATGGGATCTTAATCAGATGGGCCATTGGCCTGACAAGTGGCAGATGGAGTTTAATTTAGATAAATGTGATGTGCTGCATTTTGGGAAAGCAAACCTTAGCGGGACTAATACACTTAATGGTAAGGTCCTAGGGAGTGTTGCTGAACAAAGAGACCTTGGAGTGCAGGTTCATAGCTCCTTGCAAGTGGAGTCTCAGGTAGATAGGATAGTGAAGAAGGTGTTTGGTATGCTTTCCTTTATTGGTCAGAGTATTGAGTACAGGAGTTGGGAGATTATGTTGCGGCTGTACGCGAGATTGGTTAGGCCGCTTTGGGAATATTGAGTGCAATTCTGGTCTCCTTTCTATCAGAAAGATGTTGTGAAACTTGATAGGGTTCAGAAAAGATTGACAAGGATGTTGACAGGGTTGGAGGATTTGAGCTATCGGGAAGTTGAATAGATTAGGGCTGTTTTTCCTGGAGCGTTGAATGGCGAGGGGTAACCTTCGAGGCTTAAAAAATCGGGCATGAATAGGATAAATAGACAGTCTTTTCCCTGGGTTGGGGGGAAGTCCAGAACTAGAGGGCATAGGTTTAGGATGAGGGGGGAATAGATATAAAAGAGACCTCGGAGCAACGTTTTCACGTAGAGGGTGGTACATATATGGAATGAGCTGCCAGAAGAAGTGATGGAGGCTAGTACAATTGCAACATTTAAAAGGCATCTGGATGGCTATATGAATAGGAAGGGTTTGGAAGGATATGGGCCGTGTGCTGGTAGGTGGGACTAGATTGGGTTGGGATATCTGGTTGACATGGACGAGTTGGACTGAAGGGTCTGTTTCTGTGCTAGGCGAAAGTGAGGACTGCAGATCAGAGTCAAGGTTAGAGTGGTGTCAGAAAAGTACAGGAGGCCAAGCAGCATCCAAGGAGCAGGAAAATCGATGCTTCGGGCAAAAGCCCTTCATCAGAAGGCTTTTGCCCAAAGTGTCGATTTTCCTGCCTGGATGCTGCCTGGCCATCTGTGCTTTTCCGGCACCACTCTAATCTTGACTCTGTGGTCAACTGAATTAATTTGGACATGTCTTGTGCATGACAAAGTGATCATTCTGGGGTAGAAGTGTATGGGATTGATAAAATGTTGACCATACTCATTTGCCTTTGTCCTTCTGAGACCTGTGAATGACAGTTACACCTCTGACCATTCTGCCTGATAAGATATGACTTTGCTACACCAAGTTACTGAGAGAAAACCAAGTAGGAGATGAACTTGTTTAGTTTCCTTAAATTGCTTAGGCAACACGTTTTGATAATTTTGTTTAATAATGCAATAGAAGTCAGGTTAACTTTAACAGTTGTAGCTAGGATTATTCAATACAGATGTTGTTTCTGAAAGAACTAAAATACTGTTCATCTTGCAGGTATACAAAGCTTGGGTATGCTGGGAATACAGAGCCACAATTCATAATTCCATCATGTGAGTTCAATAAATCAATCTTGCAAAATGTTTCATTTTGATGTAAAATAAAATTTCTAATCTCATACATTGGCCAAACATGTTGTTTTCCTGATTCTCTTGTCCACGTGTGCAGAACTATATCTGATTTGTTTAGCAACAATGTTTTTGCTTCCCTGGCATGGAAACTAAATTATTTTACAAGAATTTGTTAGTACTGTAATACCTTACATGAAGCAGTCAATCATTTGCCAAACCATGAGTATATCAGTAAACAACGTTTTCTGACCACTTAAAAACTTTAAGAACTGGGTTAAAACTTGCATATCGATGTTTAAAATAGTGTTTAACAGTGAGCAAAACTTAAACTTAAGTTTAAGTTCCTTTCTTGATTCATCTTTTCCACCCTTTTTTATTTGGCTTTTGATTGCAAATGGAATGATAATTCATGTTAGTTTAGCTTGCAATAATTCTGCCAAAGGAGCCAATAGGAATAAGTATTTAGTGTAAATGTGGAATGCCTTACAGGATAAATATTTACTGAATCAGTCCTGAGATTTGCTAGATGTGTGTTAAATCTTATGTGCTGGCTGTACTATCCATTATTTGTTTCTCACTTGCATTGTCAAAATTGTTTGTTTGTAGCTCAAAGGAGAAATTAGCATTGAAGAGAGGTAGGGAAACTCTTCTAGCAGGTAGTAAGATCCAAATTTATTTGTTTTGAATTGAAAAATTTTTGTGAAAGACCAATTTTGACTAACCTCGGCAATTTTAACAATAAAAGGTGTGGCAATGAAGTGGCTCAAGTTTTGAAAAATGTGTCCTGCCTTTTTTGATAACTGGAATTTGTAATATGCCCCACTGGCCCTGCATTTGTATAATTTGAGTGCAGGTGTGGCAGTAAAATATATCCTATTCTTTCTTTCTCTTGCTCACACGCTCTCTCTCTGCGCTCCAAATATCTCCTGGGTCAAGCAAACAATATCCTTCTCAGATCAGAAATCTCTTCTCTTTGTTAAATCTCAAAACTGCCAAATGCAGCTGTGACATGCCAAACAACAGCCAGATGCATTACACGCTTCCATGTTTTCAGATCCCAGCTCTCTTTATTTCTAAGCACTGGCACTATTGCTATTTTATGCCACCGGAGTTATCATACTTTACATTTCCCCAAGGGATCTCAAGAAACAACGAGTAAATTGCGCTGGCGTTTCACCCAATCTCACTCAGGGCCATTAGAACTATGTTCCATTGCATTCCAAATGTTAAAACTTGTCACATTCTTTATAATTGAAAAATCTTAATGCAGCATAATAATAATAATGAAGCCTTACTAAGTACTTTCAGGCTGCTTGCCACGTTGGATATCCTGTCCTTTGCAGCAAGTAATGGAAATGGTTAGACTTGTAGAATTTGATCTTCAAAATCAGTGTAAGAATTTCATGAAATCAAGAATGAAAGTTACTTTAAACAAATCCATGAACTCAGCAGGGAAATCTTAAAGCATCTCTAAGCAATTAGGTTTTCCTATGCATTATCAGGAATGGAGAAACTGGAGAAAGTATGCGGTTTCATTTGTATCAAAAGTGTGGTCATTGGAGATTACTCCAATGATGCCCATTTAACCATTTGCAAAATGAATTTGTGAATGATTATTGAAAATAATTTGAGTATTAAAATGATTGTTGGAAGACTTGAGATCCTGAGCTATCCACTCACCTGCTTCAGCTGAGAAAGAGGATGACTTTGCTGTCTCTGAAAAAGTAGCAAAATGTTCATGTTATGACAATAATAGTTCAGAGGCCCAGGCTGATCTGGAAACATAGATTCAAATCCCACAATTGCAGCCAGTGTAATTTGAATTCACTTAAACTTTATATTCTAAATCTGAGAAATAACATAGTTAAATCTTAATAGATCTCTGAAATGGCCGAGCAACGCATTCGGTCAAGGGCAAGTAGGATCAGACAACAAATACTGGCCTTGTCCTCATCCCATGGAAGAATAAACAGAAGTTATTTCTCCACAGGATTGAAGTAGAGATTGTTAAAATCTTTTTTAACAACAAAATGGGACATGGTTGACATTCTATTTGTTTCCAGTCATCAAATGTGGGTATCATTGCCAAGTCAAAATTTATTGCCTATTGCTAATTGCCCTCAAGAATATGATGGTGAGCCACCTCCTTGAACTGTGGTTGTCCATGTGTTAAATATTTATACACTGATGATAGAGGTGAAATTTCATGATTTTCATCCAGTGATGTGTTTTCTGCAAGTCAGAATGATCTAGACTTGGAGATTGTGTATCCATGCACTTGCAGCCCTTGTCCTCGTAGACAGTAAAGGTGCTGGGTGTCAAAACAAACCTTGAGAAGTTGTGACATTGTACATGGTACACTATATACTGGTGAAGAATTGGTTATCAATGCAGTGGACCACTTTATCTTGGATAATTGCGTTTTCTTCAATATTTGAACTACATGGATACAGGCAAATGGGGAATGTAGTTTGTCCTTTTTATATATGTCCTTGCGTAACTTCAACTCAGCTATAATCAATGAAATAATTGGTTGTCATAAGCCATCCTACTACATTAATAAGATTTAATGTAACAAGCTTTTAACTGGGGACTATTTTCAAAAAAGTCATATCATTACAGAAATGTCAGGAGACAGTTTTGGAATAACAAAATCACTGACCGTATAATTTGACTGGCTTCACTTTTTTGTTAGCCATTTAGAAGAGGAATTCTTCTGTTTAAAAAGGCTGCTCAGATGCATTGGCTTCCAGCCACACACATTTTGTTGCATATTAGATTTTGTCTGTATTGACAGATGAAATTGTGCTTTGTTTTCAGAAATTGGGTTTGTATATGCATTCAAATTGAATAGGATGTTGATCGGGAATATTTTGTGCACGTTTGTCCTAGTAAATGAATATTTCTAATTGACCTGTTCAGATATGCTATGACACCTCTGGAGCAGGGAGGATCTTAATCCATGCCTCCTCGTTCAGAGGAAGAGTCACCTCCAGTATGTCACAGCCTTCCGTTTCTCAAGTTACACATTTTCTAATCAACCTGTTCAAATTAAAGGAAGAACAACAGTAGAGGTGTTGCCATTAAGAGTGCACTGCTGAATGATTGATTGACAGTTGACTGACTAGCTTGGTTTGAATTTTAAATCAACAGGTTGATTCTCATTGAATTATCCTGGTAAATGAATCAATGACTGTCATCAGTTTTATTCAGTTGAAACAAGCGCTTTGCAAAGAACAGCTGTGTATTAAAGCATGAAGCATACAATACTTTCAAGTGCATCACACAGCAACCCAACTGACAGTGCTAAATTGATCAATTCTTTTCACAATTGTGCTTATGTTACATAATCATGGAATCGCATCTATGTTGGACACCAGAATTTCACATAATGTGCAGTCGGTTCTTTGCTTGTTGTGCACAGCCAAAGGGATGTGCTGTTTGGTAAGAGTTTTCTTTTCAGTGATTCTCAAGTTTTATGCTATGACAATATTTACAACCAAAACACGTTATATCAAACATTACATCTGTTCAGCACTTATATCTATTTCAGATATGCAAAGTGTTTTTATTCTAATTTTGCACACTCCTATTAGATCTACCTCTAGTCAACTTGCACAAAGATGCACAATCTCATTACACCTAGTTGCTCTGGGTAATTTGGAATTTTGTTGAAACTTTATTGCTGGAACAGCACAGCAGGTCAGGCAGCATCCAGGGAACAGGAGATTCGACGTTTCGGGCACAGGCCCTTCTTCAGGAATCATTCCTGAAGAAGGGCCTGTGCCCGAAACGTCGAATCTCCTGTTCCCTGGATGCTGCCTGACCTGCTGTGCTGTTCCAGCAATAAAGTTTCAACTTTGATCTCCAGCATCTGCAGACCTCACTTTCTCCCCAATTTGGAATTTTGTCCCTTGCAGTAGATCTCTTTTGTATCCATTCCACCACCAAGATCCTTCAGAAAAAAGGGGCTTCAGAATGCTTAAACTGGGAATTAACCAATGATATACTGAGTCTATTTATGTACCTTCTGCCATTCATAAAAGTGGTCATGTATATTTTTGTAGATTGCTTCTGACAAGAAGTTATTTATGTGAACCATGTGGCTGTTCCTGCACCTATTGAAGTTGTGCCACTTAATGTTAGATTATCACTTTTCTTCTTTCCAAACTGGAGCACATTACATTTGTCTACTTGAAACTTCGTGTTGTATTGGGTTGTCATTCAAGGCTTCAGTACATCAGAAGGAACAAATAAACATTGGGATCATCTTAAAAACAGCTTGAATCTTGCCAGAACATAGACAATGAGCCCTATAGCAAAGAGAGAGAATTCTTTATTTTGTAATGAACAATTGCATTGGGCTAAGTTGAGTAAGACTTTTGCTCGACTTGCATCTGAAAGAAAGGCCAGTGATTAAAGGATAAGTTGATCTCTTATTGCCGATTTTTATTTCTGTTGCATGTTGTCGTGTACATCCTGTGTTCTATGAATTTTGAAGTACATTAATCAGTTCTTGTAACGTTGGGCCTTAAGTGCAATATTTTGCATCTTTTGAAAATGAAAATGAGAATAGTTTTTTTTTCAGGATAAATAGGGCAACAGTTCTCTGGGGATGCACAATCTGGAAAATGCACTTCAAGCCACAAATAAGTTTTGCACAGAGAAACCTGATTCAATCAAAGGAAAGAAAATGGCATTTTAAGAGGATAGGAAATTCTTTATTCATTTTGGCCATGTGGCTTCATTGACTGGGCCAGCACTTATTGCCATACTTAATTTTCCTTGAAAGTGGTGGTCAGCTGCCCTCTTGGATTGCTGCAATCCATTTGGGATGGTTATAATGTTAGTGACATTGAGACATTGGCAATTTTCCATGTCTGGATGGTAAGTGGCTTTGAAGGTCAGTTTCAGGTCTGATAGAACATTACAGTGCAGTACAGGCCCTTCGGTCCTTGATGTTGTGCCGCCCTGTCATACTAATCTGAAGCCCATCGCACTTACACTCTTCCATGTATGTCCATATGCCTGTCCAATGACGACTTAAATGCACTTAAACTTGGCGAATCTACTACCATTGCAGGCAACGCATTCCATACCCTTACTACTCTGAGTAAAGAAACTACCTCTGACATCAGTCTTGTATCTATCTCCCCTCACTTTAAAGTTGTGTCTCCTCGTGTTTGCTATCCCCATACTTGGAAAAAGATTTTCCCTATCCACCCTATCTAACCCTCTGATTACCTTATGTCTCTATTAAGTCACCTCTCAACCTTCTCTGTAACGAGAGCAGCCTCAAGGCTCTCTGCCTTTCCTCATAAGACATTCCTTCCATACCAGGCAACATCCTAGTAAATCTCCTCTGCACCCTTTCCAAAGCTTCCACATCCTCCTTATAATGTGGTGACCAGAACTCTACACAATACTCCAAATGTGGCTGTACCAGAGCTTTGTACAGCTGCAGCATAACCTCCTGGTTCTGGAACTCAATCCCTCTATTAATAAAGGCTAAGACACTGTATGCCGCCTTAACAATCCTGTCAATCTGGGTGGCAACTTTCAGGGATCTTTGTACATGGACATCGAGATCTCTCTGCTCATCTGCACTCCCAAGAATCTTACCATTAGCCCAGTACTTTGCATTCCAATTACTCCGTCCAAAGTGTATCACCTCACACTTATCCACATTAAACTCCATTTGCCACCTCTCAGCCCAACTCTGCATCCTATCTAGGTCTCTCTCCAACCTATTACATCCTTCGTCACTATCCACAACTCCACCGACCTTAGTGTTGTCCGCAAATTTACTAACCCACCCTTCTAAGCACTCATCCAGGTCATTTATAAAAATGACAAACAGCAGTGGACCCAACACCGGCCCTTGCACTACGCCGCTAGTAACTGAACACCAAGATGAATGTTTTCCATCAACTACAACCCTCTGTTTTCTTTCTGCAAGCCAATTAATGATCCAAACTGCTATGTCTCCCACAATCCCATTCCTCCGCATTTTGTATAATAGTCTACTGTGGGGAACCTTATCGGACGCCTTGCTGAAATCCATATACACCACATCAACCGATTTACTCTCATCTACCTGTTTGGTCACTTTGTCAAAAAACTCAATAAGATTCGTTAGGGATCAAAGCCAAAGGCTCGGCAATCGCTTCCCTTGCTTCCCAGAGGATTCTAGCATAGATCCCATCCGGCCCAGGAGACTTGTCTATTTTCACACACTCTGCAGTATTTGTAATACCTTTTCCTTGTGAACCTCAGTCTCTTCTAGTCTAGATGCAAGTATCTCTGTATCTTCCTTGCCAACATTTTCATTTTCTCAAATCTACTGCCCTTATTCTTCATGATAGATATGGTCATGGTTTTGGAAGGTGCTGTCTGAAGAGCCTTGTAAATTTATGCAGTGTATCTGGTAGATGGTACACACTGCTGCAAATGTTAGTGGTGGAGGGAGTAAAAGTTTGGTACCAATCAAGCAGAATGCCTTGAATTGTACAATATCAAGTTTCTTGGCTGGAGCTTTTTTCTTCTGGGCTAGCAGGAAATAATGGGGCGTCAGGATCTGATTTGGCCACTGAAGGTTTCCAAGCTTCTGACCTACTCTTGTCATCAAAATGTTTAGATGGCTAGCCCAGTTCTCTTTATGGTCAATGTTAAGCCCCTGTAAATGTTGAGTGGCAGAAATGTCCAAGGACAATGATTTAAATGCTTGATGAAGATGGGCATTGCCTGCCACTAGTGTGACATGAATGTTATTTACCACCTGTGAGCCTAAGCCTGGATATGGACCAAGTCTTGTTGCATTTGGACACCGACCGCTTTAGTTACTGCTTCAGTAACTGAGGAATGGCAAATGGTGTTGAACATAGTGCAATCATTGGTAAACATCCCCACTTCTGACGTTGTGATAGGAGGGAGGTTTTTGAAGTAGTTGAAGATGGTTCAGTGTAGGACATTGCCATGAGGAGCTGTGCAGAGATGGATTAAAACTGAGATGTCTAACATCCACGACTATCTTGCATTGTGAGGTATGACTCCAAACAATGGAGAGTTTTCCCTTGTTAAGCCTCTTTGAGGCCCCACCCAGTCAAATGCAATCTTGATTATCCAAGGATTGTCAATATCACCTGACAGATTGTCAACACCTAGTCAGTGTTGGAACCAAGGCTACACTGAGGAGAGAAGCAGAGTGGCCCTGGCAGGACCCAATGAGCATCAGTGAGCAGGTAACTGCTATGCAAGTGCTGCTTGATAGTATGGTTTATGAATCCTCTGGGAGAAAGTGAGGTCTGCAGATGCTGGAGATCAATGTTGAAACTTTATTGCTGGAACAGCACAGCAGGTCAGGCAGCATCCAGGGAACAGGAGATTCGACGTTTCGGGCACAGGCCCTTCTTCAGGAATGGTTTCCTGAAGAAGGGCCTGTGCCCGAAACGTCGAATCTCCTGTTCCCTGGATGCTGCCTGACCTGCTGTGCTGTTCCAGCAATAAAGTTATGAATCCTCTGTCATGATTTATTGATTTGAGAGTGGATGAATAGCTGTTTAATTGGCCAAGTTGGATTTGTCCTGCGCTTTGTGCTCAAGATCGTTTTCTACATGATTGTTGGTACCAGTTTTGTAGCTGCACAGGAACAGCTTGACTGGAGGCATACCAAGTTTGGGAGCACAAGTTTTCGGTACTCTTGCCGATCAGTTGTTAGGGGTTCATAGTCTTTGCAGTGTCCAATTCCTTCAGCTATTTCAAATCATGTGATTTGAATCATATCAAATCATGGCATAGAATTGGCTGAAGAACAATATCTTAATGCTGGGGAGGCAGAACTGCATCATCCATTTAACAGTTCTGGCAAAGATTATTGCAAATTCCTCTGCCTAATCTTTTGCATTAAATAAATTTTATTAGAATTGTTGGTGAGAAAATATATAACCACTTGATAGAGAAATGGGCAGCACATGGTTAGCACTGCTGCCTCACAGCACCAGAGACCTGGGTTCAATTCCCGCCTCAGGCGACTTTGAGTGGAGTTTGCACACTGTGTCTGCGTGGGTTTCCTCCGGGTACTCCGGTTTCCTCCCACAATCCAAAAATGTGCAGGTTAGGTGAATTGGCCATGCTAAATTGCCTGTAGTGTGAGGTGAATGGGGGAATGGGTCTGGGTGGGTTGCGCTTCGGTGGGTTGGTGTGGACTTGTTGGGCCGAAGGGCCTGTTTCCACACTAAGTAAGTAATCTAATCAAATTAAAATCTGATAAATAGACAAGTCATTACTCCTTCTGTAAGCTATCACTTTTAATGTTTGATGGGAGGCAGCATCTCTGGGAAGGTTGGCATTTATTACAGCTCCTAAACATCCAGAGGACAGTTAAGATCAGTCACATTGCTGCGGTGCAAAGTCACATGTAGCCGAGAGTAGTGGATTTCCTGTCCTAAAGGAACTAGTTTATTTTGTATAACAGTGGTTACATGGTGTCCATTAGGCCAACTTTTTATTTGACTTTAATCATTGTAATCTTGTCATTGAACTGTATACCATTGTGCTCATAAGCCACAAACATTTCTGAACAGACTGCAGATGAGCCAACTCTGAACAGACACCACACCCATGTTTCCTTTCTACTGCTAATTCAGAAGAAAAGTTGTTTTTGCTGGGGGGAGGGGCAATTAAAACAGCTGCAGAAACTGAATTTTCAGTCTCTGAATTCAGTAAAAGTAGCAATATCCCTGATCAGACTGTACTCGCCCATCTATAAAGGGAGGGGTCTGTATTTAAAGTGTTGCAAGTTGTCAATCTAGACAATATTCCTACAAATACAGTTTATTCAAGTATAAAGAAGTATTAAATGCTATATGCGGTCAAGAAAGCTGAATCATACATGATGTCTTTTGAGATTCTATTCCAAGTACTTTCACAGCTAACTTTAATGCATCCTGTTTGGGCTACAGTCACAAATTTACCATATTCTGTTGGAGGTATTAAATCTTAAACTCTATTCGCAGTTCAAAAATCTGATGTCGTTGTACATAGGGAAGTAGTTCTTTGTGAGCATTACCAGACAGATTTAGAATGTTTAGAAAAAATATTTCAGATAATCATTTCTAGAAGTCAATCAGTAGAAACTCTGCACACATTCTTCAAGCAGTCTGTATCGGCAATTGGCATGCATGATCCACTGAATGATGCAAGTGAATCTTCAATGGGTGCAGCCTTGAGTCTTTCTCTCTGAAGCCATAGGATTTTGTAACATCTCTTCGATGCTTTGAAAATCTTTAATTTCATTTGTCACCAAAGCACCAGATAAAAAAATTATTTTGCCTTTATTTTGCATTTCCTACTGCTTCTGTATCGGGAACTGAAAGGCTGGTATTTATCTCTAAGGAGAATGAGATAGCTGAAAGGAGGCTTGTAATTCATGATCGTCATTTTCTCTGCAGTTTTGAGTTTTGTTTTCTTCCAGTTTTCTGTACTTTTAGAAAGGCATTCAGTCCTTCCTACAGTTTCCTTGAGCATGATGTATCCTATAGTTTATTGAGTGGCTCTTGACAAAGCCTGGACAAGGAGTGTCAACCAGTTATTTATTTTCAAGGGTTGGGAAAACACGAATTACAGCTAATCCCCATCTGGTCTTCAGTGAACTTGTGAATTTCGACAGCTTGCATTTATGTCAAATTTCAAGAACTATTGATGCACTTCAGTCTACAATCTAAAAGCTTACACAAATAACTCATAATGCCAGTATTTCAAAAAAACGATAACTTTTATTATAAAGTAATGCAAAAATATTAAGTCACAATTTCTGCTTTTTGAGTGTTCAACAGAGCCCATTTAGAAGTTATTAGTGACAGGAGGTGCTGCCTGTCAGTCTGCAAAACTGATACAATGACAAATAATGCAAGCTTTCAGAATTTTCCAGTTTACTTTCTCAGGCCTCAGTTTTCCCTCCGCCATTAAACTGGTAGGAAATGCTTTTTACCCTTTACATCTAAAAATAGAATTGTAGGATCCCTCCAATGCTGATAGAGGCCTTTTGGCCCATTGAATCTGAACTAATCCTTTGAAGAGCATCCAGACGTGCATGTAATGAATAACCAGTCAATGTTATCTTTGGGAGGAGTATTGACTAGGACAGCTGAATTCTCTGCATCTAAGAGAACAAGTTTATTTAAAAGTACTTTTAACATCAGATCTAAAGGATAGTATCTCTTTCTATGCAACTCTTCTTTGTTAGACATTTTTGTTTTCAGCTGTGCTTCTGTATCCTGTATATATGTATCTAGTGCACTTTTATATAAAATGTACATTTAGAAATGTCTTATTTCCTTAAGGATGTGTATGTCATTAAATTGTGAAATTAACGAACACTGATTGCTTTGTGCACTATCGTGCATGACATTGAATAGATTATTTGTTATTTATCTCCTGTCTATACTAAGGTATTGCCATCAAGGAGTCTGCAAAAGTTGGTGACCAGGCACAAAGGAGGGTGATGAAAGGAGTTGATGATTTGGATTTCTTCATAGGTGATGAAGCAATAGATAAACCTACTTATGCAACAAAGGTAAGTTTGGTAAATACTTGTGGATGCACAAACTTATCCAATGATTATGTAAATAATTGGCTGAATTATTGCTTACTGCAATAAACCAGTTAGAAACAAAAGGCTCATTTCATTTACCTTTTGTTATACTTAGTGATGACTGTGAACGCATGATGTATATGATGCTGCTTCACAGAAAATAACATTCTGTCTAATTTAATCCCAAGCAATGCCTTATTCCTACCTCAGATGAGCATACTTTATATTGCTAACACACTTATTTTTTCCATTATCTAATTAACCTCTTCGATCATTGCTGAAACTAGGACAGCTTTGTATTGTAGTTCTATATCCACTTGAACTTTGATTAAATGATCTTAAATGTACTTCTGATATCCCACTTCGAAAAGTGGTTATGTCAATAGCTTGAACTTGAATTGGGTTGCAGAATTTTGCAGTTGTATCTAATTCATTTTCCTACCCAGATCCTTGTGTGGGAAAAAAAAAATGTAACCAACATAGTCTTCTCTTGCATTGTAAGTTGATTGTTTTGCCAGTTAGCAATTGTGGAGTATCAGACTGTCTTTAGGCCTTTGGTATTGATAAAATTATGAATACCGTGTTTAGAGTAATTAGCATTAGTGTTTTCCATAATGTTTTCCTCCAACAAGAATCCGGAAACCCTTGTACGGTTTCCTCGACAAAGTAGTTGGGCGAAAGAGTACTTGTTACGATATACATGCAACATCTTGGACTTCAGGTAGTTAAGGTGAATTGTGACTTGCACATCTCATTGAGATTATTCATGTAAGATGATTACCAATTCAGTATAAAATTAAAATTTGTGGAAACTGGATAGGAGCTCATGGCTGTGCTGGAATTGCATTGAAATTGAGAATGAAACAGACTTGGCAAAATTTGCTTTCAAAATCTATGTTGGAAGAGCTTTCAGTAAGTTGTCAGTATTAGCAGCAACTAGTTTATCTGACTTTTGAGAAAAGTCATTGTTGATTTGTTTTCCAGTTTTAGTTAAACTTTAAATTTTCAAACATTTTTGCTCCTATTTTGAGCTTTCATACCTGACCAATTTGAGACATTTATTTTGAAAATAAATAATTTTCTGCAACAGTGGCCGATTCGTCATGGTATAGTTGAAGACTGGGATCTCATGGAGAGATTTATGGAACAAGTCATTTTTAAGTACCTTCGAGCAGAGCCAGAAGATCATTATTTCCTTTTGGTAAGTAAAGTTGTCTAACTTGATGTGAAGTTAATTCAAAGTTCAAAGCTTAATTAATACAATACATTAGATCAGTAGTTGTAACTATGGCCAAAAGTCTTCAGTTCTGGGTTTGAATCCCTTCTTTCATACAAAAAGCTACATTTTCGCCTCCCAGACATTTCAGGTCAGACCTCTGATGCAGGTTTCATCCTATTCACTTAGTGCAGCAAGTTCCACAAGCAGCATTGAAATTAAACTTTGCCAAAACCAGACTATCTTTTTTCCAGCACTCTGTCATATCACCAGATTTAGAGCAATCTCTAAAGAGGTAGTCTGTAGTAAGGGTGAGAGAAGTGGCTAGGGTGTCAGTGAGCAGTGTGAAGGTTTCAAGCAGTGAGGTTGGAGACAGTCAGGTGTTTTGGGTTGTCTGAGTGCTTGGGTGGAGAGGGTGGGAGACGGTTTCACCTTTACAATTGGGAAAGTTTTAAGAAAACCCTCTAGTTTCTAACTCTTAAGTCAGGGCTGTTTTTTGAGGGTTCTAGATAGAGCATCATTGCCCATCAGTAGTTTAAACTTTTTCTCGGTAATGCCTGTACAGTCAATGTGTTGAGGCTTTCTAGCAGACTTAATGTGCGTGTTTCACTAGGATAAAGATCTGGGTCAGTGATTCAACTGAAGAATTAGAACAATATCATGAATAGTCATTGAGTAACTTGAGAGAATATTATCAGCCAAGAAGATTGAATGTAATGGGAGTGATTTTATTTCAAAAATGCTTGTCATTTACTAAATTTTAAGGGAGAATGTCATGAAGAAAATAACACAATTGAGAAAACTAGTTGCTTTAGGAGCTGAATATTACCACTAAGGTAAGCCTGAAGGTCTGCATGTCACCGTTCTGAAATAGCCAATTAGTGGTTTATAAATAGACTTGATATGATAGCTTTGAATAATGTTTCAGATCTTGAAGCTATAAATGGAAAACCTGCATTTTGTGAAATGAGACAATACATATGGCTAATCTTGATGGTCTTCTCAGCATTGAGTTGTTATTGAGATATCACAGAAAACACTTGGAGTGCCCAGTACTGAAGTAACTTGTGGTGTGTTTTGAATTGTGTACAGATTCATGAATTATGAATCAAAGTATCGTTACAGCACAGGAGTTGGCTTGTCAAATCAGCTTCCTGCAAGCATAACTCATTTCACTTGATCCTATTTTCTTGCATCTCCTCTACAGTAGTTTTCTTAACTAATTTTTGAATTATTTTCATATAACACAGTTCTCATTTAAAGGTTTGAAATGAGTGACACTGGCAGTGTATTCTAGATGCTAACTACTTGCTGCATAATTAAATTAATTGTGATCTCTTTAAAATCTGAGTCCTGGGTCCAATTATTACAGGATTTACTCAAGCTTATACTGGAGATACTTTATTTTAAAATTACCTGAGCATGCCACTTTAGTTTTTATAGTTCACTTGCCATTGACTATCTGAGAATTTACGTTCCATATACAACGATAAAGAGAGCAAAACTGAACGTGTTCCTTTCATGCTCTCATTAACTGAGTGAAGCATTGATATCACTAAATGGGGTTCAGTTAGCTGAGATGGCTCGTTTGTAATGCAGATTGATGGTAAAAGCATGACCCCACCCCCCACCACCAAACCATCATCTCCCAGACCATCCATAACCTCATCACCTCAGGGGACCTCCCATCCACTGCCTCCAACCTCATAGTCCCACAACCCCGCATCGCCCGTTTCTCCCTCCTGCCCAAAATCCACAAACC
>NC_057716.1:71660248-71673593 GCF_004010195.1 Chiloscyllium plagiosum | reverse complement strand
CCCGGCACCGCCTTCCTGACCTGCAGTCGTCTTCTTGACCTCTCCGCCTCCATCCTACTCCGACCTATCACCCTCACCTTGACCTCTTTCCACCTATCACATTTCCAACGCCGCCCCTCCAAGCTTTGAATAGGTGCTTGTAGCTTCAATTTCTCTATTCTAAATCAATTAAAAAGAAAATAATTGAAGAATATTGTCTATTACCAGTCTTTTTTAGACAAACTCTGATTAATTGAGAAAAGGCACATTTATTTAAGGCACATTGCAATTAACTAAGCTGGTTGAAATCTGATCAAGGGAGAATTCATGGCAGGAATGCAGTTACTGCATAAATGCATGGACTTCTAAAAGAAATTTGATAAAAGTGCCACATAACAGGTTTTTCAGCAAATTCATGGAATGTAGAACAGTAGCAGCATGGATATGAAATTGGCTGAGACATGAGAGGCCATGAAGTTGTGAACACAGTTGTTTTCCAGACTTAAGGAAGTTAGTACAATAGAATCCTCCAGTAATGCATAAAGGTGGAGAAATCCCCAGGACCTGATCAGGTAAACCCTAGAACTCTGGTTAACTAGGCAAGTGATGCTAGGCCCCTTGCTGAAATATTTGGGTCATCAATAGTCACGGGTGAGGTGTAGGAATACTGGAGGTTAGCTAATGTGATGCCACTATTTAAGAACGGTGGTAAGGAAAAGTCAGGGAACAATAGACTGGTGAGCCTGACATTGCTGGTGGGCAAGTTGTTGGAAGGAATCCTGAGGGACAGGATTTGGAAAGGCAAGGATGGATTAGGGATAGTCAAATGGCTTTGTTCATGGGCAGCCATGTCTCAAGAACTTGATTGAGGTTTTTTTGAAAAAGTAACAAAGAGGATTGAGGGCAGAGTGGTGTACGCGATTTATGTGGACTTAAGTAACGCATTCTACAAGGTTCCTCGTGGTAGACGTATTAGCAATGTTTGACAACATGGAATACAGAAAGAACGAGCCATTTGAATATAACTGGCTAGAGGGTGGAAGACAGAGGGGTGGTGGTGGTGGTGGTGGTGGAAGGTTGCCTTTCAGATCGGAGGCCTGTGACCAGTGATGTGCCACAAAGATCAATGCTGGGTCCACTGCTTTTTATCACTTAAATGATTTGGATGTGAACATAGGTTGGGTTAATAAGTTTGCAGATGTCACCAAAATTGGAGGTGTAGTAGATAGCGAAGAAGGTTACCTTACAGTATAATGGGATCGAGATCAGATGGTCTAAGAAGTGGCAGATGGAGTTTAATTTAGGTAAATGTGAGGTGCTGCATTTTGGAAAGGTAAATCAGGGCAGAATTTATCCATTTAATGGTAAGGAGCTGGGAAGTGTTGCTGAACAAAGAGACCTTGGAGTGTAGGTTTATTGTTTGCTGAAAGTGAAGTCGCAGGAAGCTAGAACAATGAAAAAGGTGTTTGGTATGCTTGCCTTTATTGGTCAGCGCATTGAGCATAAGAGTTGGGAGGTCATGTTGCAGCCGTCCAGGGCTTTGGTTTGGCCATTTTTTGGGAATATTGTGTGCAATTCTGATCTCCCTCCTATCAGATGTTGTGAAATTTGAAAGGATTCAGAAGATTTACAAGGGTGTTGCTAGGTTGGAGGGCTTGTGAGCTGCAGGGAGAGGCTGAATAGGCTGGGACTGTTTTTCCTATAGTGTCAGAAGCTGAGGAGTGACCTTTTGAGGTTGATAAAATCATGAGGGGCATGGCTACTATAAATAGATAATGTCTTTTCCCATGGGTGGGGGAGTCCAGAACTAGAAGGCATAGCTCTAGTTTAAGGGGGAAAGAATTTAAGAGGGCCCTAAGAAGTAATGTTTTCTCCCAGAGGATGGTGTATGTAGGGAATCCACTGCCAGAGGAAGTGGTTGAGGCTGGTATAATTACAACATTTTAAAAGACATCTGGATGGTTTTATAAACAGGAAGGGTTTAGAGAGATACGGGCCAAGTGCTGGCAAATGGGACTAGATTTATGTAGGATATCTGGTCAGTATGAAGGATTTGAACTGAACAGTCAGTTTCCTTGCTGTACATACCTATGATGGAGTCTAGCTGTTGTTAGGACCACTGAAAGTGTCCAGGCCCTAAAAATGATTGAACTTGGTATTGAGTCTTGAAGGCTGCAAAGCCCCAAGCTGAAAATGAGATGCTGTTCTTCCAGTTTGCATGGAGGTCTGCTGGAACACTGCAGCAAGCCTGAGAGAGAGACTGGCCGTGGTGGAACGCGTGCATGTATTGAAGTGGTAGGCAACAGCATGGTGACTTCTGTGGGCAGAACTTGAGTATTCCACAAAGTGGTCAACCAGTCTACATTTCATCTCTTTGTGGATGAGACCATGATTTGAACAGTGAATACAGTAAACTAGATTGAAGTTCAGGTAAATCATTACTTCATGTGGAAAGTGTACGGAGCTTTGAATACTGAGGAGGGAGGAAGTAATGGGCAAGTGTTGCAACTTCTGTGCTTGCTATGGTGATGTAGAGAGGTGCTGGGAGTGGAGGACGAGTGGACCAAGGTGTCCTGGAGGGAACAGTCCCTGTGTAATGCTGACAGGCAAGGTGAGGGAAATACGTAGATACTTGTGTGGGGTGGCAAGTGAGGACCAACCGTATAGGCATTGTGGGAGGAAAGAAAAAGTGAGGTTCAAAGAGCAGGAGATGAGTTGGACACTGCTGAGTATCCTGTCAACCACTGGAAGGGGATCTCCATTGAGAAAGGAGGTGGACATTACAGGGAACCTCGGGAGAAGTTAGCATCATCAGAACAGATGAGATGGAGAAGTTGGGGAAAATGGAATGGTGTCTGCAGGAAACGGTATGAAGAAGTATCTCTGATTCGCAAAAGTTAGCAAAACCGATGATGTCATTGTACTGGAAAAAGTGGTGTGGGTGGGGCCTGAGTGGTACTGGAGTAAAGAATGTTCTGTCAACCTCACAAAAAGACAGGCATAACTAGGACCCATGGTCTCTCTTTGATCTGACAAAACTTAGAGGAGTTAAGGGGGAAATTGCTCAGATGAGGGAAAGCTTGAGCAATCCAAGATGGGTGGAATGAATCAGGCCTTTTTTCCTGAAGTGAATAGCCCTGAGACAATCCTATTTGGAGAGGGTGGTAGGAGGTGTTGGATGTGTAATCCCTTCACATGTTGATGGTGAAGATATGGTGAGAAACTTTAGAATTGCTGAGGTAAGTGGGAAGCGACTGGACAAGAAGAAAATATGGAGTCAAGGTGGGAACAGGCAGAAACAATGTTTGTGCCCAGGCATTCCTGTTTGTGGAGTTTGGGAAGGAGGAAGACGCAGGTTGAGATGATGGACTTGGAGGCAGTGCAAGAGATCACCAGATGAAATAAGACTAGAGACCATTGTGCGCGCAATAGCTTGGAACAGTTAAAATAGGAGGATCCATAGACCATGACCCCACCATTGAACCACAGGCTAATGTGTCCACTGACATCCAGAACTCTTTCTCCAGTGCATCAATGACATCATTAGTACGGCTTTCTCCCTCTCGTCTGGAACTGGAAAAGCTTATCAACTTTGTTTACAATTTCCACCCTGCTCTCCCCTCACCTGGTTCATTGATTTCTCCCTCCTCAGCATTTGTTTCTCTTTCTATGGGTATGCTGGCCACTTCTTCCACATTCACCTGGACAATACATCCTCACACTGAACGAAGAAGAACTGTACTGCACAGGAACAGGCCCTCTGCACCAAAGCAGGATAGCTTTCTAAACTAAAACCTCATGGTTCCACTTGATTGTATGCCTCTGTTCTCTGCTTATTCATGGATCTGTCAAGATGTCTCTTTAAATGTTGCTATTGTATCAGCCTTCACCATATCCAAGGCACTTAACACCCTCTATGCAAAAAAAACACACTTGCCCTCACATCTCCTTTAAACCTTCCCCTATATCCCCTAGTAATTGACCTTTCTACATGTGGGGAAAAAGACTTTGATTATCCATAATTAAACTTCAGGTTTCTCCTCATTCCTTTTCTTTCAAATGAAAGCAAGCCAAGTTTGTCCAACTTCTCCTTGTAGCTAAAAGTCTCCAAACTAGGCAATGTCCCCTCCAAAGCCTCCACACCTTTCCTGGTACATGACCAGCCTGTAAATTGTTGGGCCATATTTGAAATGGTAACATTCTATACAGCTGCAATATGACTTGCCATTTTTATACTCTCTGCCCTGACTGAATCTTGACCATCTTTATCTATTTGTGTTGCCACTTTGAGGGAGCTGCTGACCTGTACACCTCGATCTCTGTATGTTGATGCTATGAAGGGTTCTACCATTTACTACATTGTTGCCTTCCACATTACTACTTCCAAAATGCATCACCTCATGCTTGTCCTGATTAAACTCCATCTCTCATTTCTCTGCCAAAGTCTCCAGCCTATCTTTATCCTCCTACAATCCTCCTACAATCCTCCTCACTGTCCACAGCTCCCAAAATCTTTGTCACCTTCAGACATATTAATCAAGACATCCACAATCTCCTCCAAATGACTTATACAAATTACAAAAAGGCCCAGCACTGATCCCTGCAGAACACCACTGGTCATTTGTTTCTTATCACTCTTATTATTAATTTGTTTGTAGAAGGCTTTTGGGTTACATTTTAAGTTGCCAATCCCTTTAAAAATAAAAGCAGCAAATGAAGTTTACCACTGCCCACCCCTAATCGCGCATGAGATATTGAGCATAATTCTCAATTGTACTTTCCACTTGGCATGTCATTGGCACCCCTTTTCTGCTTTACCTTCATTGCTTGTTCTGAGAGCCTTAGGTTTATTTGCCCTTCTGTTGTATCCCATACAATCTTGACTGCAATTGAACGATCTCCTTTCAAACCAGCATGTTCTTCAGTGACAGTTGTGCCTGTCACTCATTGATTCCAGGTTACCTGGATCAAATATCTTGTCATCACAATGAAATTGACTGTCCTCAACTATCCTTACCATGGATTGTTGCTTGTGTTTTTTTCCATAGCTTGATTAAACATTACAATGCCACGGTGACAGTATCTTAAATGTTTCCTTACTGGCACTGGATTCAGTTGACCCATATCGTTCACTAGGACCAAATTCAGGAATGCCTCCTCACTAACTGAACTGGAAGAAAAATGATTTGGAAAATTCTTCTGAATGCACTCTATAATCTTGCCCCCTTTTGCCATCCATGCTATTGCTATTTCATTCTGTATTAGGATAGTGATGCCCCCTTATTGCTTTAATTTTGCACCTCTAATATCCTTGCAAATATAATCACATACATCTTTTTCATTAGTCGGTTGCCTACAGAATGCATCTGGTATTTTTATAGTATAGTGTTTCTTAGCTCTAACCAAAGAAATTCTGCCCATGAGCTTTTTGGGAGGCTTCCTCTTTCCAGCACAGTGGTGTCAATATTGCTACACAGCCATTTTTCTTACCTTCCCTGTCTTTGAGCTCCTCATATCCAGGAATATGTAGTCCCGTTAAGTCTTATTGTTTCCCTAAACACCTGACTCCCAGGTTTCTACCTGGTTATTTGCAGCTTCAGTTTACCAATATTATTTTTGATTAGTACTACTATTTTCACTTACATGCACAGTAAATCTTGGGCCATTTTACATTTGGTCTGCTCCACTTTTGGACTTCTGTATTCTTGTGCTCTGACTCTCCCAGGTTTTTTTTCCTTCTGACATTATTAACTGATTGTAATGCCTCAAACGTAAGATCGACCTTCCTGTACACTCCAACTAAATATTCACGTTTTTACTGTGTGGCGCTTGGAGTAATCTGACAATGACTACCTCTTGAGGTCCTGTTAAATAGCTTATTTTTCAGCTTCCCAAGCTCTGTTTACAGCAACTTGTTCTTCTACTATGTTGCTTGTATCAATGTGAACAATCACTGCTGGCTATTCTCCTTCCATCTTCAGAATGCTCTGCAACTGCTTGGTTATGTCCTTGATAAACAAGATACCATCCTGGATAAAAATGTACAGCGACAGAAACTCCCATTTGTTCTCCCAATGACCAAATCCTCTGTTGTCATTGCTTTTTCAATGTTGCTGTGGCTCTCTGCAAATTCCTTCCCTGTCCCCACAATTCGCAGAACAGCCGGGGTACTATGGAGTAGGCTGTGGCCCCAAACCTATTGCTAATATTCAGAACAGACTACTGGTTTAAATGTGGCACGGTGGCACAGGTTAGCGCTGTTGCCTCACAGCACCAGGGACCCGGGTTCAATTCCCATCTCGGGCGACTGACTGTGTGGAGTTTGCACATTCTCCCCTTGTGTGCGTGGGTTTCCTGCGGGTGCTCCGGTTTCCTCCCACAATCCTAAAATGTGCAGATTGGGTGAATTGGCCGTGCTAAATTGCCCATAGTGTTAGGTGAAGGGGTAAATGTAGGGGAATGAGTCTGGGTGGGTTGCGCTTCGGCGGGTCGGTGTGGATTTGTTGGGCCGAAGGGCCTGTTTCCGCACCAAGTAATCTAATCTAATCTAATTCTCTGGGTTCCCACATCACCTGTTTATCCCTCAAATTGAATTTATTGTCACGTGTACAGAGGCACAGTGAAAAGCTTTGTATTGTTAGCAATGCAGGCAGATCACACAGTTAAGTAGCACAGATTAGTAAATAATAGGTAAGCAGAAGCAAAAACATAGGTACAGGTGAATGTTAAGAGTTTGAGAATCCATTCAGTATTCTAACAATAGGGTAGAAACTGTTTTGAACCTGGCTGGTATGTGTGTACAGGCTTCTGTACCTTCTCCCCAATGGTAGAGATTGTAGAAAAGCATTGCCAGGGTGGGTTGAATCTTTGAGAATGCTGGCGGCCTTTCCTTGATAGCGGGCCTGGTAGATGGATTCTATAGATGGGATGTTGGCTTTTGTGATTGTCCGGGCTGAGTTCACCACTCTCTGTAACTGTCTCTGATCTTGAATGGTACAGTTGCCGTACCAGGTAGTGATTCATCCAGACAATGTTCTCGATGGCGCATCTATAAAAGTTGGCATGGGTATTCACCATCATGTCAAATTTCCTCAACTGCCTGAGGAAGAAATGTTGGACCTCACATGAGTCTAGGAAAGCTTGTTGTGGATGACCATTCCCAGGAGTTTGACACTCTCCACTCGTTCCATCTCTGCTGTTAATGTGTAGGGGAGCATGAGTAACATCCTGCTGAAAGTCAATAATGAGTTCCTTGATTTTGCTGGCATTGAGCGCTAGGTTGTTCTCAGTACGCCTTTTTTTCCAGGTTTTCCACCTCCCGTCTGTGGTGTGTTTCATCACCATCTGAGATTCGACTGACTACGGTGGTGTCATCAGCGAACTTGTAAATGGCATTAGTCTGGTATTTGACGATGCATTCATGGGTATACAGTGAGTACAGTAGGAAGCTGAGTATGCAACCCTGGGGGGCTCCAGTTTTGTGTTAGGATAGAATATTGTTCCCCAATCTTCATTGATTGTGGCCTACGGGTCAGGAAACTGAGGATTCAGTTGCAGAGATTGGGGCTTAGTCCAAGATCACTAAGTTTAGTAATCAGTCGAGAGAGGATAATAGTGTTGAAGGCTGAACTGTAGTCAGAGTAGGATTCTTACATAGCTGTTCTTGGTGTCAAGATGTTCTAGGGAGAAGTAAAGGACAAGTGATATGGCGTCTGACGTGGATGTGTTGGTCCGATGGGTAAATTGGAGTGGGTCAAGAGTAGTGGGGAGGCTGGAGTTGATCAATGTCATGACCAACCTTTCAAAGCACTTCATGACCGCCAAAGTTAGGGCTACTGGGTGGTAGTCATTTGAGACATGCTGCATGAGCCGCCTTAGGCACAGGGATGATGTTGGCCCTCTTGAAACAGGCAGGGACAGTGCCCTGCTGCAGGGAGAGGTTGAAGATGTCCGAGAAGAACTGTGCCATTTGTTTGTGCATGCTCTGAGTGCACGGCCTGGTACTCCGTCTGGTCCCATTGTTTTCCTTGAATTCACACAAAGGAAAACTGATCTGACCTCTGCATTGACTGTTTGGATAGATTCATCAGGACTTGTCGGAATAGGTGTTACCTCTCTGCCAAAATTCTGATTACCTGGTGGTCTCGCATTCTCTCTTGGCCGTATGCTCTTTGCCTGCAAAGTCATATGTTGCTAGGTGAGTGCAGCAATAATGGGGGCATCAGTGAAATTGCAAACTTTGGAGAGTGATGCCAAGTGATGTTGAAGTTCTAAAACGTAGTGTCTTACTGATTGTAATTTTTGCACGTGGAAATCAACCACACAAATGTCTCTTTTCCAGTACCCAACACGATGCTTATTTAACTTGAGTTGCCTTTCCATACCTGATCGTTAGACTACAAAATCTCCTACTTACAGAACTGAAGGCACAGTGACGAAACCAGTTAGTCATTTGGTTAGTCGTACAGTGTGGAAATGGACTCTTTGGTCCAATTTGTCTGCGTCAACCAGACATCCCAATCTGACTTGGCCCTTTTTGCCCCATATCGTTCTAAACCCTTTCTATTCATGTACTCATCCAGAGGCTGTTTTAATTGTACCTGCCTTCTCCATGTCCTTTGATAGCTCAGTTGGCTGTCTCTCCTGTGCTGACATCACTTTATAAGAAGATTATCTGTAATGTTTTGACTTAAATCTTTCCTAAGTTCCTTTGAACTCTTCTGGAAATTAAAATCTGACTACTTTGGTTTTTGTACTTTTTTTTTGTTTATATCCTGTCGATCTCCTTGACCAATTGAGCATTGATTTTATTTGTGTTAAATTAGTATAAAAGCTGAAGTCAGTTTGATAATCTGATCAAATCTAAAACAATCTCTTTTGCTTACAATCTTGAATTATTTATTTTGTTTACTATGGGCCTGCTCTGCAAAGATAGTCAGGAATTTACATAATGTATTTCGCAGAGTTAAAAACTTCAGTTCTTCACCTCATGTGAACCGATATAGTACTTTCAGCTGCAGTTTATTAAATAATGTGAATATCTTCAACAGACTGAACCGCCACTGAATACTCCTGAAAATAGAGAATATACTGCTGAAATCATGTTTGAATCCTTCAATGTGCCTGGCCTTTATATTGCTGTTCAGGTAAGGTGAAATGTTGAAGAAATCTACAGTTTTCCATATTAAATGCAAGGTGCCTTAATTTCAAATTGTGCCCTTAGTTGTAATCTGTCCTACAAGAGGAAGCGTTCTTTCGCTATCCACCCTTCAGGCTCTTCTATGGCTCAGTAGCAACACCTCTTATTCTAAATATCAATGGATGTAGGCCCGGCATGTCCAAGTCTTGCTCATAAGTTGAATCCCTGATCTCAGAAATGAATTTGTATTTGAACTGCTTCTGAAGTATCTAAAATTTTTGATCAAATAAGGAGGTCAGAACAGTATACAGTGCTCCATCTGTGAGCTTAGCATTTCCCTTTAAAGCTGAAGTAAAATGTCCCTAGTCTTATATTTCCATGCACTTTCAGTAATTGATAACATAAGATTTGCACTCCGAATTACTTGCATAACCTGAATACCAAGTTTGATTCTTATAAGATGGAGGAGCAGACGTAGGCCATTGGCCTCATTGAATCTGCTCTACTATCCAGAAATCATGGTTGATCTGAAACTGGAACTCCATGTTTCTGCCTTTTCCTCTTATCACTTGATTGCCTAACTGAGCTATCTCAGCTCTGACCATACCTAATGGCAACCTCACCTCTCCAGCCCGCTTAAGAATTCCAGAGATTTACTACCTTTTGAAACAATTAGTAATTCCTCCTCCATCTCCTGTAACTGGGTGACCCCTTATTCTGAGATTATATCATTTTGGTACTAGTCTCTCTCATGAAACGACAGCCTCTACATCCCTGCCATGCTCACTGAAAAACTTGCATGCTTCAATAAAGTCAGCTCTCATTTTTCTACACTCAAATGAATACAAACATAACCTACTCAACTTCTCAAAAGACAATCCCTCCATATGGGGGATAAATCTAGTGAACCTTTTCTGGAATGCCTGCACTGCTAGTATATCTTTGCTTAAGAAAGGGGATCCAAACTGTTCAGTGTTCCAGTTGTGTTCAGTACAAGGCACAGCCTAGAACCTTGTATAGTTTTATATTGTTATACTCTTTCCTTTGAAATGAAGGCCATCGTTCCATTTGACTTCACGATTACCTGCTGAACCTTTTTGAGATATGAGGATTTTCAAATCTTTCTTCTGTTCTTGCTGTCAAAGTGCATGAACTTCCATTTTCTCTCAATGTATTCCATCTGCCAAGTTTTTGCTCACCTTGTTTAACTTGCCAAAACCCAATGCAGACTTTGTCTTAACCCCCAGCCGCTTTCCAGCCTATTTCTTGTCATTGGAAAACTTGGCTATAATACATTTACTTTCATTGTTCAAGTTGTTAATATATATTGTGAATAATTGTACTCCACTAGTTACAAGTTGTTGTTCTGAAAATAACCATTTTATTACAAGTCTGTCTTGTATTAGTCAGCCAATCTTTAAGAATAGCCTACCCCCTTCACCATGGAATCCTACCTTATTTAGTAACGTGGTACCCTTTTCCTAATCCTTAATGTATTGCATCCACTTCCTCCCCTATATCTATCCTTATTGCTACTTCAAGGAATTCTGATAAATTTGTCAGGTATAATTTTTTCCTTCATAAAATCATGCTGGCTTTACTTATGTGTACCTAAAGATTGTGCATTTAACCATTATGTTAGACTTCAACATTTTCCCTATGACCGATGTTAAGCTAACTACCCTGTAGTTAACTGTTGTCTGTCTCCTTCCTTTCTTTGTGTGTGCGTGTGTTACATTGGCAGTTTTCCAGTGCTCTGATACTTGCAGAATCCAAGGATTCTTAGAAGATTACTACCAACGCATACTGTCTCTACAGCTGTCTCGCATAATATCCTATGATGTATCAAATCAGGTCCAGGGAACCTATTCGGCCTTAACCCCATTGGTTTTTCTTTGTACTTATTCCAGTGATATTTATTATATCTTCCCCTCTCTCTTTCTTTTTGCTCATTGAAATGCTATTACTATTCTTCAATGAAGAACAGTTGTGAAGTATTTATTCAACTTTTTTTGGCTTGGTTTCCCCATTATGTCCCTAGCCTCGTTCTTGAAGGACCTTAGGTACGTACCGCTTGGCTTTCATTTTATTATCCTGAACCATTTTTGCAAAATGTCTTTCTTAATCTACACCAGCTAGCTCTGTCCTGTTCCTTTGTAATTAGTCTTTCTCTTAAAAAAAAAACTGTAGTGCAGTTGTTTCTGACAAAGTTTCTTCCTCAAACTGTTTCATTCTGTTATGTTGTGGTCATTATTCCCAAAGGAATCTTGAACTCTGATCATTAATTAAACCTATCTTTTATATGTCACTGTTCCAAAATTACCAACCCACTCACCACTAGTCAAATATATAACTGTTTTAATTAGAATGTATTAACTTCTTTGACCCATACTGTCTGAAGAATTGAAGTAATATGCTTTCCCTACCATGATATTTGAACTCCAGATTAGTTGGGTTCCTCAAGTATTTTAGGGGAATTAAGCTCGTACCTCTACCTGAACAAAAAATAATCCAAACCATATAATGTTGAAGACATTTATTCATGCTAAGTCCTTGTACCTTACTTCTGTGTTTTAAACATTGTTAATGTTAACTACCAATCATTTATTTACTATTGAAGCATAACTCTTTTTGGTTTATTTCCAGGCTGTCCTTGCTTTAGCTGCCTCATGGACATCTCGACAAGTTGGAGAGCGAACATTGACTGGAACTGTTATAGACAGTGGCGATGGTGTCACTCACGTCATTCCAGTGGTATGTATTGGTATGGACAAGGCCAGACCACTCAAAACATTCTTGGGCAGGCAGCCCAATTTATAAGTGTAACTTGAAATTTACCTGGAGTAAGTTAGCCAGATTGACTACTAGATTTTAAAACAAAAATTTATTTACACAATTACACAACGAAACAGAAAGAACAGAATAAAGAGCCCCTACAGAACTTGGTCTATCCAAACTAGACTTGGGTATGCTGTTCCAAATATACGCAACAGTCCCAATAAGCAAAATCACTTTAAAAAAATCAGTATAAATGGAACACGTGCTTACAAATTGAAACTTATGGGCAGAAAGACATTCCACACAGCTCACTGTTGAACTCCTCACCAGTTTTAAGACTGTACTAAATGCTCAGCTACAGAGCTGACCACTCCCCTTTCATTTTATAGGTCACTTCTAAAGCATGGCCACTTTGGCCTAAAATCTCCTCTGTTTACATATTTTTAAGAAAGGCCTCAAAATCCTTTTCATCTCTGGGCCAAACAATACTGATCAGAGCCCGACCTGGTATATTAGCCGTCTGGGGGGAAAAAAATTAAAGACTGAGTATCCTTGAGCCATTTAACAGCTTTTAGAAAAAAAGGGACTAGCTTTGTGACAGTATTACTCAAAATATTCCTTTAACAGTATATAAAGTGAAAGAAGTTGTCAGTACTTCAGTTGTACATTCGAACAATAAAATATTTTTTTTTTGCACAGTACTTCTGAACGAAAATTAGACATCCACCTTTTTTTCCACCCCCCCCCGCCCCCAATTTTTGGCAAATAGGGTAAAGGAGAATCCAAAGGGATTGTACAAATACCTTAACAGAAGGGTAACTAGGGAGAAAATAGGCCCCCCCCCTTAAAGATCAGCAAGGCCACCTACGTGTGGAAACACAGGAGTTGGAGGAGGCACTAACAAGTATTTTAAATTGGTGTTTACTGTGGAGAAAGATATGAAAATATGGGATGGAGGGAAGTAAATAGTGACATCTTGAAAAACACTATTACAGAGAAGGTGCAGCTGGATGTTTTAAAGTGCATAAAGGTAGATAAATCCCCAGGACCTGATCAGGTGTACTCTAGAACTCTGTCAGAAGCGAAGGAAGAGCTTTATCGACCCCTTGCTTAGATAATTGTATCAATAGCCTCAGGCACGGTGCTGGAAGATGGGAGGTTACCTAACATTGTGCCTCTAGCTAATAAATGTGGTAAGGAAAGCCCAGGGAACTTGAGACCATGAGCCTGACATCAGTGCTGGGCAAGTTGTTGGAGGGAATTGAGGGACAGAATATGCATATATTTGGAAAGGCAAGGACTGATTGGGGACAGTCAACATGGCTTTGTGTGTGGAGAAATAGTATCTCAAACTTGATTTGAATTTTTCTTTTAAGAAGATAGAGGATTGAGGGCAGAGCGGTGCATGTGCTCTATATGGACTTTAATATAGCGTTCTTCCTAGCTTGG